>NW_025797967.1:0-1601 GCF_021613505.1 Equus quagga | reverse complement strand
GGTACAGAAGCTTAGGTGACTCCAGTGGCCCCACAGAGCAGGTACACGTGCAAGGACTACGCAAGGTCAACTGCTGACACTCTCTCTTTAAGGGAAGGTCTGGCCAATTCTGAGAAACTCGTCTTTTCTTTTTGCCTACCCTTTTATATCATTATTTGGGAAGAACTTAAATAAATTAGCCATGCCTCTAATAGCAAACATATATGGACATCCTGGACCCTTCTGTTCTCTGAGCCAAACTAAGCCTTGGCAAGGCCAGGTCTCATTCCCCGGGGCAGGTGAAGCAGAGTCAGCATCCAGCCATCCTCAAGGAAGCTCACCCTTTGGCTTCCTGGCATCCTGAGGGGCCAGCATCCCCACACCAGCCTGTGTGTCTCTACCAGCCAGCTTAAAATCAAAGGAAAATCGTTGAATACCAGTGGAAATACTATCTGATTAAAATATGCACATATATTTTAATATACTCCGATCTGTATCCCATTGAGATTCAGAAAAAGTTTGGAATGAATTTCATAGTTTTTTCAATACCAGAACTGTCAGTTATAGTAGACGCTCAAGTTTCTTTATTGTCTTAGGGTGTTAACTCAGGCATTCTGAGATTTAGATACAAAATAGAAGTGAGTAAGAGAGCTAGCCAAAACTTTACAAATATTCACTTATGAAAGATAAATGATTTGGATTGGGGAGATAAAAACAAATCATTAATCTGTGGGCACCAAACATTTTATTTATGTTTATAAACCAAGACTAGGATGATTATTGTAGGTGGATCAATTTTTGAACTGTGTATTGCTAAATTATTATTTTTTTCTCCTTAGTAAAGTGGAAAATTGATATACCTTAAAACCTGAACTATTTTTTGTTTTCTATAAAATGTTCTTCAGTCTTACTATTAAGGCATTATCCTTATGCTCTGTGGAATATAGCTTCAAATTCGGCATTGTATATATGCCATTATTGTCTAAAATTTAGCCTTTCTTTGTTGCAGTTAGAAAATGATTGATTAAATAATACGTTTCATTATTATTTAAGAAGCAAGATCATCCTGATGTTTAAACTATGAAGCACCCTTTCAAAGTAAAGGGACCATATTTCCTCTGTGGTGGCTGTTGACCCTGCTGGTTATTTCAGGGTTAAAACTTAGACTGAAGCTGTCATGGTCCTGCTTTGCCTAATCCTGCTCGTTCTAAGTCCTTTGACCCTGGCAAGCCTGAAGTATAACGAAGCCTAAAGACTAACACTGGGTAATGGGGATGACCTAAAATGTTAAGCATTTTGGTTAATTCTATCATTTTTTTAATTTAAAGATAATTTAAATCAGACTGTTGAAAAACCAAATGTCACGCCTCCTGCCTCTTACACTTATAAAATGGATGAGGTTCAAAACCGCATAAAGGAAATACTAAACAAGCATAACAATGGTATTTGGATATCTAAGCTTCCACATTTTTACAAAGAGTTATATAAAGAAGAACTTAATCAAGGAATTTTACAGCAGTTTGAACACTGGCCTCATATTTGCACGGTACGTTTCTCCTTGTTCCTTCCTCCTGCTGCCTCCTTCCTGCCCCACTTTCAGATTTTGAGTTATTAGTCATATC
>NW_025797966.1:0-1601 GCF_021613505.1 Equus quagga | reverse complement strand
GATATGACTAATAACTCAAAATCTGAAAGTGGGGCAGGAAGGAGGCAGCAGGAGGAAGGAACAAGGAGAAACGTACCGTGCAAATATGAGGCCAGTGTTCAAACTGCTGTAAAATTCCTTGATTAAGTTCTTCTTTATATAACTCTTTGTAAAAATGTGGAAGCTTAGATATCCAAATACCATTGTTATGCTTGTTTAGTATTTCCTTTATGCGGTTTTGAACCTCATCCATTTTATAAGTGTAAGAGGCAGGAGGCGTGACATTTGGTTTTTCAACAGTCTGATTTAAATTATCTTTAAATTAAAAAAATGATAGAATTAACCAAAATGCTTAACATTTTAGGTCATCCCCATTACCCAGTGTTAGTCTTTAGGCTTCGTTATACTTCAGGCTTGCCAGGGTCAAAGGACTTAGAACGAGCAGGATTAGGCAAAGCAGGACCATGACAGCTTCAGTCTAAGTTTTAACCCTGAAATAACCAGCAGGGTCAACAGCCACCACAGAGGAAATATGGTCCCTTTACTTTGAAAGGGTGCTTCATAGTTTAAACATCAGGATGATCTTGCTTCTTAAATAATAATGAAACGTATTATTTAATCAATCATTTTCTAACTGCAACAAAGAAAGGCTAAATTTTAGACAATAATGGCATATATACAATGCCGAATTTGAAGCTATATTCCACAGAGCATAAGGATAATGCCTTAATAGTAAGACTGAAGAACATTTTATAGAAAACAAAAAATAGTTCAGGTTTTAAGGTATATCAATTTTCCACTTTACTAAGGAGAAAAAAATAATAATTTAGCAATACACAGTTCAAAAATTGATCCACCTACAATAATCATCCTAGTCTTGGTTTATAAACATAAATAAAATGTTTGGTGCCCACAGATTAATGATTTGTTTTTATCTCCCCAATCCAAATCATTTATCTTTCATAAGTGAATATTTGTAAAGTTTTGGCTAGCTCTCTTACTCACTTCTATTTTGTATCTAAATCTCAGAATGCCTGAGTTAACACCCTAAGACAATAAAGAAACTTGAGCGTCTACTATAACTGACAGTTCTGGTATTGAAAAAACTATGAAATTCATTCCAAACTTTTTCTGAATCTCAATGGGATACAGATCGGAGTATATTAAAATATATGTGCATATTTTAATCAGATAGTATTTCCACTGGTATTCAACGATTTTCCTTTGATTTTAAGCTGGCTGGTAGAGACACACAGGCTGGTGTGGGGATGCTGGCCCCTCAGGATGCCAGGAAGCCAAAGGGTGAGCTTCCTTGAGGATGGCTGGATGCTGACTCTGCTTCACCTGCCCCGGGGAATGAGACCTGGCCTTGCCAAGGCTTAGTTTGGCTCAGAGAACAGAAGGGTCCAGGATGTCCATATATGTTTGCTATTAGAGGCATGGCTAATTTATTTAAGTTCTTCCCAAATAATGATATAAAAGGGTAGGCAAAAAGAAAAGACGAGTTTCTCAGAATTGGCCAGACCTTCCCTTAAAGAGAGAGTGTCAGCAGTTGACCTTGCGTAGTCCTTGCACGTGTACCTGCTCTGTGGGGCCACTGGAGTCACCTAAGCTTCTGTACC
>NW_025797965.1:0-1375 GCF_021613505.1 Equus quagga | reverse complement strand
TCTGAGCCAAACTAAGCCTTGGCAAGGCCAGGTCTCATTCCCCGTGGTAGGTGAAGCAGAGTCAGCATCCAGCCATCCTCAAGGAAGCTCACCCTTTGGCTTCCTGGCATCCTCAGGGGCCAGCATCCCCACACCAGCCTGTGTGTCTCTACCAGCCAGCTTAAAATCAAAGAAAAATCGTTGAATCCCAGTGGAAATACTATCTGATTAAAATATGCACATATATTTTAATATACTCTGATCTGTATCCCATTGAGATTCAGAAAAGGTTTGGAAGAATTTCATAGTTCTTAAAATACTAGAACTGTCAGCTATAGTGGACACTCAAGTTTCCTTATTGTCTTAGAATGTTAACTCAGCCATTCTGAGTTTTAAATACAAAATAAATGTGAGTAAGAGAGTGAGCCAAAACTTTATAAATATTCACTTATGAAAGATAAATGATTTGGATTGGGGAGATAAAAACAAATCATTAATCTGTGGGCACCAAACCTTTTATTTATGTTCATAAACTGAGGCTAGGATGATTATTGTAGGTGGATCAATTTTTGAACTTCTGTGTATTACTAAATTATTTTTTCTCATTAATAAAGGGGAAAATTGATTATATCTTAACACCTGGACAATTTTTAAATTTCTATAAAATGTTGTTTGATCTTACTATTAAGGCATTATCCTTATGCTCTGTGGAATACAGCTTCAAATTCATCATTACCTATATACCATTACTGTCTAAAACTTAACCTTTCTTTGTTGCAGTTAGAAAATGATTGATTAAATAATGTTTCATTATTCTTTACAAAGCAAGATCACCTTGATGTTTAAATTAAACTATGAAGCACCCTTGCAAAATAAAGGGGCCACGTTTCCTCTGTGGTGGCTGTTGACCCTGCTGGTTATTTCAGGGTTAAAACAGACTGAAGCTGTCATGGTCCTGCTTTGCCTAATCCTGCTCCTTCTAAGTCCTTTGACCCCGGCAAGCCTGAAGTATAACGAAGCCTAAAGACACCAACACTGAGTAATGGGGATGACCTAAAATGTTAAGCATTTTGGTTAATTCTATCATTTTTTTAATTTAAAGATAATTTAAATCAGATTGTTGAAAAACCAAATGTCGCGCCTCCTGCCTCTTACACTTATAAAATGGATGAGGTTCAAAACCGCATAAAGGAAATACTAAACAAGCATAACAATGGCATTTGGATATCTAAGCTTCCACATTTTTACAAAGAGTTATATAAGGAAGAACTTAATCAAGGAATTTTACAGCAGTTTGAACACTGGCCTCATATTTGCACGGTACATTTCTCCTTGTTCCTTCATCCTGATGCCTCCTTCCTGCCCCACTTTCAGATTTTGAGTTATTAGTCATATC
>NW_025797964.1:0-1375 GCF_021613505.1 Equus quagga | reverse complement strand
GATATGACTAATAACTCAAAATCTGAAAGTGGGGCAGGAAGGAGGCATCAGGATGAAGGAACAAGGAGAAATGTACCGTGCAAATATGAGGCCAGTGTTCAAACTGCTGTAAAATTCCTTGATTAAGTTCTTCCTTATATAACTCTTTGTAAAAATGTGGAAGCTTAGATATCCAAATGCCATTGTTATGCTTGTTTAGTATTTCCTTTATGCGGTTTTGAACCTCATCCATTTTATAAGTGTAAGAGGCAGGAGGCGCGACATTTGGTTTTTCAACAATCTGATTTAAATTATCTTTAAATTAAAAAAATGATAGAATTAACCAAAATGCTTAACATTTTAGGTCATCCCCATTACTCAGTGTTGGTGTCTTTAGGCTTCGTTATACTTCAGGCTTGCCGGGGTCAAAGGACTTAGAAGGAGCAGGATTAGGCAAAGCAGGACCATGACAGCTTCAGTCTGTTTTAACCCTGAAATAACCAGCAGGGTCAACAGCCACCACAGAGGAAACGTGGCCCCTTTATTTTGCAAGGGTGCTTCATAGTTTAATTTAAACATCAAGGTGATCTTGCTTTGTAAAGAATAATGAAACATTATTTAATCAATCATTTTCTAACTGCAACAAAGAAAGGTTAAGTTTTAGACAGTAATGGTATATAGGTAATGATGAATTTGAAGCTGTATTCCACAGAGCATAAGGATAATGCCTTAATAGTAAGATCAAACAACATTTTATAGAAATTTAAAAATTGTCCAGGTGTTAAGATATAATCAATTTTCCCCTTTATTAATGAGAAAAAATAATTTAGTAATACACAGAAGTTCAAAAATTGATCCACCTACAATAATCATCCTAGCCTCAGTTTATGAACATAAATAAAAGGTTTGGTGCCCACAGATTAATGATTTGTTTTTATCTCCCCAATCCAAATCATTTATCTTTCATAAGTGAATATTTATAAAGTTTTGGCTCACTCTCTTACTCACATTTATTTTGTATTTAAAACTCAGAATGGCTGAGTTAACATTCTAAGACAATAAGGAAACTTGAGTGTCCACTATAGCTGACAGTTCTAGTATTTTAAGAACTATGAAATTCTTCCAAACCTTTTCTGAATCTCAATGGGATACAGATCAGAGTATATTAAAATATATGTGCATATTTTAATCAGATAGTATTTCCACTGGGATTCAACGATTTTTCTTTGATTTTAAGCTGGCTGGTAGAGACACACAGGCTGGTGTGGGGATGCTGGCCCCTGAGGATGCCAGGAAGCCAAAGGGTGAGCTTCCTTGAGGATGGCTGGATGCTGACTCTGCTTCACCTACCACGGGGAATGAGACCTGGCCTTGCCAAGGCTTAGTTTGGCTCAGA
>NW_025797963.1:0-1205 GCF_021613505.1 Equus quagga | reverse complement strand
TCTGAGCCAAACTAAGCCTTGGCAAGGCCAGGTCTCATTCCCCGTGGCAGGTGAAGCAGAGTCAGCATCCAGCCATCCTCAAGGAAGCTCACCCTTTGGCTTCCTGGCATCCTGAGGGGCCAGCATCCCCACACCAGCCTGTGTGTCTCTACCAGCCAGCTTAAAATCAAAGGAAAATCGTTGAATCCCAGTGGAAATACTATTTGATCAAAATATACACATATGTTTTAATATACTCTGATCTGTATCCCATTGAGATTTAGAAAAAGTTTGGAATGAATTTCATAGTTTTTACAATACCAGAACTGTCAGTTATAGTAGACGCTCAAATTTCTTTATTGTCTTAGGGTGTTAACTCAGGCATTCTGAGATTTAAATACAAAATAGAAGTGAGTAAGAGAGCTATCCAAAACTTTATAAATATTCACTTATGAAAGATAAATGATTTGGGGGCTGGCCCCGTGGCCGAGTGGTTAAGTTCGCATACTCCACTTTGGCAGCCCAGTGTTCACCAGTTTGGATCCTGGGCAGGGACCTACACGCTGCTCATCAAGCCATGCTGTGGCAGCATCTCACATAGAAGAGCTGGAAGGACTTACAACTAGGATATACAACTATGTACAAGGGCTTTGGGGAGGAAAAAATAAGAAGATTGGCAACAGATGTTAGCTCAGGGCCAGTCTTCTTCACCAAAAAAAAGAAAAAGAAATAAAGAAAGAAAGATAAATGATTTGGATTGGGGAAATAAAAACAAATCATTAATCTGTGGGCACCAAACATTTTATTTATGTTTATAAACTGAGGCTAGGATGATTATTGTAGGTGGATCAGTTTTTGAACTTCCGTGTATTGCTAAACTATTTTTTCTCATTAATAAAGGGGAAAATTGATTATATCTTAAAACCTGGAAAAATTTTAATTTTCCACAAAATGTTCTTCAATCTTACTGTTAAGGCATTATCCTCATGCTCTGTGGAATGTAGCCTCAAATTCAGCGTTACATATATACTGTTATTGTCTAAAATTTAACCTTTCTTTGTTGCAGTTAGAAAATGATTGATTAAACAATGTTTCTTTGTTATTTATGAAGCAAGATCATCGTGATGTTTAAATTAAACTAGAGATCTTTTGGATCTCCCCAACCACAAAATGTGGACTGAGAGTTAGGAAAGCTAAAGAGAATATAAAGTCATCTTAATGACGAT
>NW_025797962.1:0-1205 GCF_021613505.1 Equus quagga | reverse complement strand
ATCGTCATTAAGATGACTTTATATTCTCTTTAGCTTTCCTAACTCTCAGTCCACATTTTGTGGTTGGGGAGATCCAAAAGATCTCTAGTTTAATTTAAACATCACGATGATCTTGCTTCATAAATAACAAAGAAACATTGTTTAATCAATCATTTTCTAACTGCAACAAAGAAAGGTTAAATTTTAGACAATAACAGTATATATGTAACGCTGAATTTGAGGCTACATTCCACAGAGCATGAGGATAATGCCTTAACAGTAAGATTGAAGAACATTTTGTGGAAAATTAAAATTTTTCCAGGTTTTAAGATATAATCAATTTTCCCCTTTATTAATGAGAAAAAATAGTTTAGCAATACACGGAAGTTCAAAAACTGATCCACCTACAATAATCATCCTAGCCTCAGTTTATAAACATAAATAAAATGTTTGGTGCCCACAGATTAATGATTTGTTTTTATTTCCCCAATCCAAATCATTTATCTTTCTTTCTTTATTTCTTTTTCTTTTTTTTGGTGAAGAAGACTGGCCCTGAGCTAACATCTGTTGCCAATCTTCTTATTTTTTCCTCCCCAAAGCCCTTGTACATAGTTGTATATCCTAGTTGTAAGTCCTTCCAGCTCTTCTATGTGAGATGCTGCCACAGCATGGCTTGATGAGCAGCGTGTAGGTCCCTGCCCAGGATCCAAACTGGTGAACACTGGGCTGCCAAAGTGGAGTATGCGAACTTAACCACTCGGCCACGGGGCCAGCCCCCAAATCATTTATCTTTCATAAGTGAATATTTATAAAGTTTTGGATAGCTCTCTTACTCACTTCTATTTTGTATTTAAATCTCAGAATGCCTGAGTTAACACCCTAAGACAATAAAGAAATTTGAGCGTCTACTATAACTGACAGTTCTGGTATTGTAAAAACTATGAAATTCATTCCAAACTTTTTCTAAATCTCAATGGGATACAGATCAGAGTATATTAAAACATATGTGTATATTTTGATCAAATAGTATTTCCACTGGGATTCAACGATTTTCCTTTGATTTTAAGCTGGCTGGTAGAGACACACAGGCTGGTGTGGGGATGCTGGCCCCTCAGGATGCCAGGAAGCCAAAGGGTGAGCTTCCTTGAGGATGGCTGGATGCTGACTCTGCTTCACCTGCCACGGGGAATGAGACCTGGCCTTGCCAAGGCTTAGTTTGGCTCAGA
>NW_025797961.1:0-2784 GCF_021613505.1 Equus quagga | reverse complement strand
TGCCTCCTTCCTGCCCCACTTTCAGATTTTGAGTTATTAGTCATATCACCTTTTATCCAAGGAGCACGAAGCACTTTATGTAGTATTGCTCCATTAATCTTCTCTCTAAGATTAACACATATTGGTTCTTATTTATAGGAGAAGTATGTCAAGGTTGAGGGCTGTGTGTGTTGTAATTGCTGTTTTTATATATTTTGTTTTAAATTACTGTTTAAATGCATTTAATATGTGATAATATATATACCATTTTGTAGTAAACTGCTACCAACAGCTACTGATAGCTTTGCCATTTTAACAAGTTGAACTTACTAGTAATGAAACTCTTTTATTTAGCCTCAAATTTTATGTGCTTCTCCCTGAGCATTTTTAAAGATATTCAGCTGAACAAAGTTATTTTGGCTAATTATTTATAGAGTACCTGATTTTTGTTTTAAAATTAATATAGAGTTCAGACTTAAAATTTTTACAAACTTCTTTGGAGAACAAAATTGAAAAGTGAGCTGACATCAATTTCCATACCTGTTCCTACTTGAGAGTCTATTATTAAAATAAAATGATGGGGGCTGGCCTGGTGGCACAATGGTTAAGTTCGCGCGCTCCACTTCAGCTGTCTGGGGTTCGCAGGGTCAGATCCTGGGCGCAGACCTCCATACCCCTCATCAAGTCATGCTGTGGCGGCATCCCACAGACAAAATAGAGGAGGATTGGCACAGATGTTGGCTCACCAACAATCTTCCTCAAGCAAAAAGAGGAAGATTGGCAACAGATGTTAGCTCAGGGCCAGTCTTCCTCCCTCCCTCTCTCTCTCTCTCTCTCTCTCTCTCTCTCTCTCACACACACACACACACTCAATAAATAAATGAATAAAATGATGGATCAGAATAGTTTATTAGAAATCTTAGTTCAGCTAAAGATGGAGACAACTACATTGTTAAACCAAAGTAACTGACTTTTAGATGTTTCTTAGTGTTTTTATTTTCATAGAATATATTCAACAACATAACTGTTTTAAATGGTAGCATTAGCAGCTCTTGGTGCTTCTAAATTTGTAGAATTAAATATGCATAACAATTATTGTTTGGTAGAGGACTTTTATATCTTTAATATATGTTTTGGCCCACAACCCTGTTGGGCAAAGTGTAGACCACTCCCTCTTTATAAGCAGCTGGCCTAAAGACAGTTTGTATTTGTGTAACCACTTTTTCCTCCAGGCCACTGACACCCACTTGAGTCCCATGCACTTTCCAGACAAGAGTCACTGATTCATCCCTCCATCCTATTTATTCATACATCATTCACTGCGCACCCGTAGGTACCAGTCACTGCCTCAGGGCTGAGAACATCTAGGGCTGTGTGATGTTAGATTATACGGTGTGAAGTGGGAAAAGAAGAAGAAATATCCAACTCTGGGAATACGGCTCTTCCCCTACGTATAAAGTCAGCAATGCTTATTAATCATAAGAATGTTAGCTCTGATTTATGTGGGATGTGGGGTTCTTATAATGGGAATTTCTAAGGTTGCTATTCGGTTCATTCCGTTTTTACTCCTTTCTGGGAAGGGTTTTCTCTCTCGATGCAGGTTTAGCAGTGTTGATGTCGAGGATGAACCCCTCACACTTCCCTAACTCGAGGGGCCTTCCGAGGTTTCGCCAGGCTGCCAATTTGAAGGTTCAGGGCTTCGAGATCCTTCTTGGAATGCATATGGTTCTTTTATTTTTTAAATCTGTAGACATTCATGAACTAATAACTTATCTTCAGTGAACGTAGAGCTCTTTTTTATAATCAAGATACACATATAACTCACTATTAAGCTTTGATGAAGAAATCATCTTTGGAGTAAATATTTTAAAAATTAACTTCACAGATTCTTCTTAATGTGTTACGTCTCTGGTTACTTTAATATTTTATACTCCATGGTAATTACTAGTATTTGTGTAGCTGAATTTATGGCTTTTTTGGGGGAGAAAGTTTCAACCTTGCTACTTTACGTGTCTGCAAAGCCCCCAGATTTCTCTTGCTAAGATTGTAGGTGAGAGAATACCTATCTCTTTGGTGTTAAAACTTTACCTAAAATGAGTGGTTTCCTACTAAATTTCAGGTGCTGAAACAACTGACTTTTTATTTTCTGGTTGCTCAAATTCATCTTAGTTGCATGATTATTTTCTGTCCGGGCAGTGAAGCTGGAACATAAAGCAAAAATATAATAATAGCTTTCTTATCTATATGCTGTTTCTCTCAACTTTGGATAGGAATGTTTCAATGCAATCACTATTAATTCTTAGGTATGAGAATTTGCTTAGTGAAGCATTGTGTCCAGGATGCCAAAAAAAATGCCAATCTTATTAACATGTATTGATATTTTTCAAAACTGTTTTTTAATAACCTCTGAATATGTTTTAACAGCCTACTGGTAAACAGTTTTCAACAGTTACACCATGGTTATTTTTAGAGAGTTTTAAACAGTTACACCATGGTTATTTTCCCTTTCTTCTTACTTCTTGCTTTTCTTTGCTGAAAAGCAGAAACACTGATAGCATGCCCAGGGCTGATACTGCTGCAAGCGGGGTCAGACAGTCTCAAACACTGTGCAGAAAAGTTAGGGTAAGAAAGACTTGGTAATGTGTATCTCTCTGTATGGCTGCTTGTGTAGCTGAAGAAGAAATCCAAGTGCAGTGTATTTCTTTCTTTAAAAAAAAATGCTTTCTCCCTCAATCATGTAAAACATTCTATATAAAAAAGAGTGAAAAATAAAGTTATAAAAGAAATAAAAATCACCTATCGTCC
>NW_025797960.1:0-2784 GCF_021613505.1 Equus quagga | reverse complement strand
GGACGATAGGTGATTTTTATTTCTTTTATAACTTTATTTTTCACTCTTTTTTATATAGAATGTTTTACATGATTGAGGGAGAAAGCATTTTTTTTTAAAGAAAGAAATACACTGCACTTGGATTTCTTCTTCAGCTACACAAGCAGCCATACAGAGAGATACACATTACCAAGTCTTTCTTACCCTAACTTTTCTGCACAGTGTTTGAGACTGTCTGACCCCGCTTGCAGCAGTATCAGCCCTGGGCATGCTATCAGTGTTTCTGCTTTTCAGCAAAGAAAAGCAAGAAGTAAGAAGAAAGGGAAAATAACCATGGTGTAACTGTTTAAAACTCTCTAAAAATAACCATGGTGTAACTGTTGAAAACTGTTTACCAGTAGGCTGTTAAAACATATTCAGAGGTTATTAAAAAACAGTTTTGAAAAATATCAATACATGTTAATAAGATTGGCATTTTTTTTGGCATCCTGGACACAATGCTTCACTAAGCAAATTCTCATACCTAAGAATTAATAGTGATTGCATTGAAACATTCCTATCCAAAGTTGAGAGAAACAGCATATAGATAAGAAAGCTATTATTATATTTTTGCTTTATGTTCCAGCTTCACTGCCCGGACAGAAAATAATCATGCAACTAAGATGAATTTGAGCAACCAGAAAATAAAAAGTCAGTTGTTTCAGCACCTGAAATTTAGTAGGAAACCACTCATTTTAGGTAAAGTTTTAACACCAAAGAGATAGGTATTCTCTCACCTACAATCTTAGCAAGAGAAATCTGGGGGCTTTGCAGACACGTAAAGTAGCAAGGTTGAAACTTTCTCCCCCAAAAAAGCCATAAATTCAGCTACACAAATACTAGTAATTACCATGGAGTATAAAATATTAAAGTAACCAGAGACGTAACACATTAAGAAGAATCTGTGAAGTTAATTTTTAAAATATTTACTCCAAAGATGATTTCTTCATCAAAGCTTAATAGTGAGTTATATGTGTATCTTGATTATAAAAAAGAGCTCTACGTTCACTGAAGATAAGTTATTAGTTCATGAATGTCTACAGATTTAAAAAATAAAAGAACCATATGCATTCCAAGAAGGATCTCGAAGCCCTGAACCTTCAAATTGGCAGCCTGGCGAAACCTCGGAAGGCCCCTCGAGTTAGGGAAGTGTGAGGGGTTCATCCTCGACATCAACACTGCTAAACCTGCATCGAGAGAGAAAACCCTTCCCAGAAAGGAGTAAAAACGGAATGAACCGAATAGCAACCTTAGAAATTCCCATTATAAGAACCCCACATCCCACATAAATCAGAGCTAACATTCTTATGATTAATAAGCATTGCTGACTTTATACGTAGGGGAAGAGCCGTATTCCCAGAGTTGGATATTTCTTCTTCTTTTCCCACTTCACACCGTATAATCTAACATCACACAGCCCTAGATGTTCTCAGCCCTGAGGCAGTGACTGGTACCTACGGGTGCGCAGTGAATGATGTATGAATAAATAGGATGGAGGGATGAATCAGTGACTCTTGTCTGGAAAGTGCATGGGACTCAAGTGGGTGTCAGTGGCCTGGAGGAAAAAGTGGTTACACAAATACAAACTGTCTTTAGGCCAGCTGCTTATAAAGAGGGAGTGGTCTACACTTTGCCCAACAGGGTTGTGGGCCAAAACATATATTAAAGATATAAAAGTCCTCTACCAAACAATAATTGTTATGCATATTTAATTCTACAAATTTAGAAGCACCAAGAGCTGCTAATGCTACCATTTAAAACAGTTATGTTGTTGAATATATTCTATGAAAATAAAAACACTAAGAAACATCTAAAAGTCAGTTACTTTGGTTTAACAATGTAGTTGTCTCCATCTTTAGCTGAACTAAGATTTCTAATAAACTATTCTGATCCATCATTTTATTCATTTATTTATTGAGTGTGTGTGTGTGTGTGAGAGAGAGAGAGAGAGAGAGAGAGAGAGAGAGAGGGAGGGAGGAAGACTGGCCCTGAGCTAACATCTGTTGCCAATCTTCCTCTTTTTGCTTGAGGAAGATTGTTGGTGAGCCAACATCTGTGCCAATCCTCCTCTATTTTGTCTGTGGGATGCCGCCACAGCATGACTTGATGAGGGGTATGGAGGTCTGCGCCCAGGATCTGACCCTGCGAACCCCAGACAGCTGAAGTGGAGCGCGCGAACTTAACCATTGTGCCACCAGGCCAGCCCCCATCATTTTATTTTAATAATAGACTCTCAAGTAGGAACAGGTATGGAAATTGATGTCAGCTCACTTTTCAATTTTGTTCTCCAAAGAAGTTTGTAAAAATTTTAAGTCTGAACTCTATATTAATTTTAAAACAAAAATCAGGTACTCTATAAATAATTAGCCAAAATAACTTTGTTCAGCTGAATATCTTTAAAAATGCTCAGGGAGAAGCACATAAAATTTGAGGCTAAATAAAAGAGTTTCATTACTAGTAAGTTCAACTTGTTAAAATGGCAAAGCTATCAGTAGCTGTTGGTAGCAGTTTACTACAAAATGGTATATATATTATCACATATTAAATGCATTTAAACAGTAATTTAAAACAAAATATATAAAAACAGCAATTACAACACACACAGCCCTCAACCTTGACATACTTCTCCTATAAATAAGAACCAATATGTGTTAATCTTAGAGAGAAGATTAATGGAGCAATACTACATAAAGTGCTTCGTGCTCCTTGGATAAAAGGTGATATGACTAATAACTCAAAATCTGAAAGTGGGGCAGGAAGGAGGCA
>NW_025797959.1:0-1012 GCF_021613505.1 Equus quagga | reverse complement strand
ATTTTCAGCTAAAAAAGCTGAGATAATTTGTGGTGTTTCTGAACAGTAACACTTGCAAAATTTCCATTGATTTTCTTCCCACGATTCACTAAACAGAGGCGTATGTAACCACTTTGGGAATAGACAGTAGAATTGGGAGGGAAAGTAGAAAGTCAAACACGGGCTTCCTTCACAGCAGCCTCGGAGGAAATGCTCTTTTAGAGCAGGTTCTAGGCTGCAGGAGAGACACACAGAAGAGGAGGTCACAGAAGCATCCGTGACAGGAAGAGAGCTCTGGTCCATCACAGGTAAAGGAAGGGGCACATAGAGCAGCAGGCCTTGGAAAGAGGTTTAGGGTAAAATCTGAGAGAAAGAAACCCAGGCAGAGCTTGGTCTTCAAGGTCAAATTCAAAGGGAAACTGCCCTTCCATTATGTCTCAGTCTTTTTTCCTACCTTCTCTCCCCCAAGCCTCGTGGTCCCTAAACGTCCCAGAAAGCGCTGGGCCAAGGTAAAGCATTTAGAGTTCCGGAAAAATTTCACCTCCCCATCGGAACCCCTTAAGCTGCGGGGAGGGTTTTCTGATCGATGTCTTGCTCTCTTCCGTCCTTAGGGACAGTGCTGTGGACACATCCCCAGCCTCAGAGGAGGTCCAGGGAGGCTGCCCCTGGTGTCTGCACAAAGTGGCATCTCCTTCCAGTTCTCCAGAGATCTATGGAGTGATTCCAGGCACGTGCTCTCCAGGTAGGTCTGGAAGCTCACTGCCAACCAGGTTGGCTTCCATTCTCGGGTCCCGCCTCGGCTCCAGAGCGAGGGTCCCTGTTCTGGAATCTGCTCAGAGGTAGGCAGGCAGCTCACATCCGCGCACAGGCTCCGATTCCAGATCCCCGGGGCGCTGAACTCAGGCAGGAGGTGTGAGACCCTGGCCCCTGCATCTTGGGATCCTGACTCCAAGACAGTAATGAGCCAGAGCAGCTGTCAGGTATTCGGCACTGTAGGGAGGTACAAACACTGGTGTGTTCTCCCCTCAGGTCT
>NW_025797958.1:0-1889 GCF_021613505.1 Equus quagga | reverse complement strand
AGCCCACATGCAGAATAGAGGAAGATTTGCAGGGGATGCTAGCTCAAGAGGAATCCTCCTTAAGCAAAAAGAAGAAGATTGGTGACAGACGTTATCTCAGGGCAATCTTCCCCAGCCAAAAAAAAAGTTTCCTTTTTTAGAGTGTTAATTCTGGCTCTGAAGCGTTCAGTGTGAACTGCGGCTGGCTTGGCAGGTCACATGAGGTAGAAATGTACTTTGCAGTGTTTTATTAGATTCACTAAACAGGAACCTAACTCAGTTTGCACAACTGAGTTTCCCATCTATTCAGTTCTCCCCCTCAACAGAATCAATCAACAAGCTTGTGAAAACTTAGAATCAACTGTGTTTCACAGTATTGAAGATCACTTGTAAGGCTAACAGTACAAGAGGCAAATAAATATTAGCTCATTGTCTCCTGATCAGCCCCTTCTGTGGACTACTCTTATGGTCCTCAGGTAGCCTAACCCAGACACAGTGTGGTGCCAGCGGCAACACTTTAAGACAAGAAGACAACTGAACTAGTTTTTGCCACAGCTCTGCAAACAAACAGAAGTAAAAATCAGCAACAAAATTAAAACAGTACAACCTCGAAAAAACACTGTGTAAAATCGCCCCCTCCCCTATGTCATTCCCTCCAACCTCAAAATTGTTTATTAGGAGGGTATATTTCTGCCTGAACAGAATACCCGTTTAGTCCGTGGGAAAAACTGGAAGGACGAAGGTTCTTCTCAGGAACAGCTGTCCCACCCTGGACTCTGAGAGGCCAGCGGGGTCTGGAGTCCGAAGCCACCAGCCGCAGGCGCGGCGGGCGCTCCGCAGAAGTTACAGGTCGGGGCTTCAGAGCGCCTGGGGGGAAAGGTCCGCCCTGACAAAGAGGACAATGCCTATGAGGAGGCTGAGCCACAAGCTCGAAGGCATCCTAGCCTGGGCCGCCATCTCTCCCCTGAAGCCCCCGAATGTATTTTTGGCCGCTGCTCCTTTTGCTTCAGTGTTGACTGCCAAAGGCTTGAGTGCAAACGCGCTGGTCCCCTTATCTCACCGCGGCGTAGGTTTGCTTAGGAATCTCTGTTCCTCGACTCTCGTCTCCCTTCCCTGTTCCGCAGGAAAGTCCAGGCGACCTGACACTCTCCTTTCCCTCCTCCTGGCCTCCTCGGTGTTCGCCCTTTCTGCTCGGGATGAGGCCTGGGGAGGAGCTGCAGGACAGTCTGCGCCGGCGCCAAACGGCTCCCTCTCCCCCTCCGCACTCCCCGCCCCAAGAGCACCTCTCTGGGATTTTTGAGCTACAGTAGGTGCCGCTGGGATCCTCCTCTCCGGGGCGGTGTGGCGGGTGCGGGGCGCGCCAAGAGGAACTGGAGGCCCAGGGACTGGGCGCCTCCGCTGGGGGCTCGCTTTTTGTAAGAGGAAGGGAGACCCGGCCTTATGGGGAGGCCCTGAGTAGGAACCCAGGGGCCCAGTTTTAGTCCGGGCATCGTCTCCCTTGGGACAGGTTGATTGATCGGCTGCACTCAGTCAGGGAAAGCAGAAGTGAAGTTGACTTTATCTTTGTATCACTCTTTTCGAAGACACCATCGCTCGCAGGCTTGCATGCCTGGGCACAGGGGCGGTCTGCCTCGTGCGTTAAAGTGTCTCGGGCTCAGCTCTCTCTCTCTTTCTCTCGCTCTCGCTCTCTCTCTCTCTCTCTCTCTCTCTCTCTCTCGCTCGCTCTCTGAGCGTCCCGAGCTCGTTGAGCACAGAGCTGCCGACCCTCGACCCTCGGACGGGCAGACACGAAATACAACTGACTGCGCCTCCAAGTCTACAAATGGACGCCGGCGTTTCTGTCCCCGTGACGCCCATCGCTTACTCGCCCTCTGTGCAGTCGAGGCAGGCTTCCCACCCTCCTGGATCCC
>NW_025797957.1:0-1352 GCF_021613505.1 Equus quagga | reverse complement strand
AGCCCACATGCAGAATAGAGGAAGATTTGCAGGGGATGCTAGCTCAACAGGATTCATCCTTAAGCAAAAAGAAGAAGATTGGAGACCGCCATTATCTCAGAGCAATCTTCCTCAGCCAAAAAAATGTTTCCTTTTTTAGAGTGCTAATTCTGGCTCTAAAGTGTTCATTGTGAACTGCCACTGGCTTCGCAGGTCACATGAGGTGGAAATGTACTTCGCATGCAGTCTTTTATTAGATTCACTAAACAGGAACCTCTCAGTTTGCACAACTGAGTTTCCCATCTATTCAGTTCTCCCCCGCAACAGAATCAATCAACAAGCTTGTGAAAACTTAGAATCAACTGTGTTTCATGGTAGTGAAGATCACTTGTAAGGCTAACAGTATGAGAGGCAAATGAATATTAGCTCATTGTCTCCTGATCAGCCCCTTCTGTGGTAGGCACTACTCTTAGGGTCCTCAGGTAGCGATAACCCAGGCGCAGTGTAGCGCCAGCGGCAACACTTTAAGACAAGAAGACAACTGAACTAGTTTTTGCCACAGCTCTGCAAACAAACAGAAGTAAAAATCAGCAACAAAATGAAAACAGTACAACCTCGATAAAATGCTGTGTAAAATCGCCCCCTCCCCTGTGTCATTCCCTCCAACCTCAAAATTGTTTATTAGAGTATATTTCTGGGTGAACAGAATACCCGTTTAGTCCGCGGGAAAAACTGGAAGTAGGAAGCTTCCTCTCAGGAACAGCTGCCCCACCCTGAAGCCACCAGCAGTATGCGCAGTCGGCGCTCCGCAGAAGTTACAGGTCGGGGCTTCAGAGAGACTGGAGGGAAAGATCCGCCCTGACAAAGAGGACAATGCCTATGAGGAGGCTGAGCCACCAGCTCGAAGGCATCCTGGCCTGGGCCGCCATCTCTCCCCTAAAGCCCCCGAATTTATTTTTGGCCGCTCCTCCTTTTGCTTCGTGTTGACTGCCAAAGGCTTGAGTGCAAACGCACTGGTCCCCTTATCCCACCACGGCGCAGGTTTGAATGAATTACTATTCCTGGACTCTCGTCTCCGTTCCCTGTTCCGCAGAAAAGTCCAGGTTACCTGACACTCTCCTTTCCCTCCTCCTGGCCTCCCCGGTGTTCGCCCTTTCTGCTTGGGAACAGGCCTGGGGAGGAGCTGCAGGACAGTCTGCGCCGGCGAGCCCCTGGGGCGCCAAAGGCTCCCTGTCCCCCTCCTCACTCCCCGCCCCAAGAGAGCCTCTCTGGGATTTTTGAGCTACAGTAGGTGCCGCTGGGATCCTCCTCTCCGGGGCGGTGTGCCGGGTGCGGGCCGCGCCAAGAGGAACTGGAGGCCCGGGGACTGGGCG
>NW_025797956.1:0-3344 GCF_021613505.1 Equus quagga | reverse complement strand
TCTTTAAATACATTTATTTGGGCAAAAGCGGTACTTGCAGAAAATAGGGAAGAAAAGAAAACAGGAACAGTTGCAACTCATATGCAATTCCTGGTAATTTTGTAACCATCATGCCATTCCACTCTCTACCCCAAACTCAGTCTCTGTCTGTAGTTGGGTAAGGACTAGGGCCTGGAGAAGGGCAGTATTTGGGGCAAGGTGCAGGCGAGGGGATCAGGCAGGGCCCTCCACTCTTGCTCCTAAAGACCCAGAGCCAAAGAGAGGATTCTCGCCCCTTCTCCCCAGGCCTTGGTCTCTCCTTGGGCTTCAAGCAAAGGATCTCAAGGCTGAGGAATCGTTAGAAGCTTTAGTTAGGCTGCACTGCCCTTGAGCTCTGAAGCAATATCACGTTCTCGCATTCCATGCCCAAGAACATGGGAGGGGAGAGTGAAGGGACTAGGTGGGTGCAGCTGCTTTTTGCAGAGAGTAGGTGCCACCGGCCTGGAGCTGGGAGCTCGCTGCAGTCTGACTCAGATCGCTGTCTCTCCGGAGCTTTGATCTTCCTAAAACGTGGTTTGCTCACTCACTGCACACCATTTCAGGCCATCTACACCCCCTGTCCCTGCCAACGACCCTCCTGAGCACTGGGAGGGCAATTTGGGTGGGAGAACTTAGCTCTCCCTCATTTTAGGAGATGAAGAAAGGATATCATGTCAGGGTAAGGTGACTCCATTAGTTCACGTAGAGATGTTAGCTAGCGTGGGGTACAATACACATAAATCATGTTGTCACAGTTTTTGATGTTTTTATATAGGAGCTTTCCCATCCATTTGCAAGCACCCAGTTGAAGGAGTTATTTCCATACATGTTTTTACAAATAAAACTGTTAGGGCCCTTAAATACAAAAAAGACAAATTAAAACAAAAGTTAAATGCCGTTTATCAGGGAGGCAAAGACCAAAGGTTTGATGATGTCTCATGGTGTTGGTGAAGGTGAGGTATTTAGGCAGTGTATTCAATTTTTATTGTTTTTTGAACAGTATCTAATTGGAATCACACAGCATGTGATCTTTGTACTCAGGCTTTTTGCTGAACAGTATATCCTGAAGACTTATCCATGCTTTATATGTAGTCATAGCTCAACTGTACATGTTACTTATAAGAAAAAGATTTAAAAGAAACTAAACAGCTACCAACAGGGAGCAGGTTAAATAAATTATGCAATGTCCACATAACAAAATATTATGCAGTTGTGAAAAATAATAGCTGACCCTTAGGTACTGAAATGGTAAGAGCACCAAATTCTATTGCTAAATGAAATTTGGAGGCCGGCCCCGGGGCCGAGTGGTTAAGTTCATGCGTTCTGCTTTGGTGGCCCAGGGTTTTGCTGGTTCGGATCCTGGGCACGGACATGGCACCGCTTGTCAGGCCACGCTGAGGCGGCATCCCACATAGCACAACTAGAAGGACCCACAACTAAAAAAAATATACAACTACTTATTGGGGGAGTTGGGGAGAAAAAGGAGGAAAAAAAAAGAAGATTGGCAACCTGGTGCCGATCTTAAAAAAAAGAAAAAGAAATATATGAACTGGATACAGAGTTCTACCATTTGAATGAAAATAAAATTTAAATCAATATACACATTTGTTTATATATGTTTATAATAATAGCCAGAAAGTTCTTACAGTATTTGTCTCTGGGAGAGGAAATGGGTGACTGGGGCATGAGCTAGGAGGAAATTAACTCCTCACTGCCTTTGCTGTTTAGATTTTGAACTTTCTGCTATGTGCATTGTTAAAAAGAAACGACAGGCCCCAAATGGAGTCACTTATGCTCAACCCCACAAAGACCGAGTGCCTACCCTCACTGCAGTTTCCTCCTCTCCCAGGAGTGGAATTTTCACCAACCAGTCTGGGATTTCCTGAGCAACACTAGTGAGGTGCTCTGCATAAGACCCCATGCCTTCCCTTAAGGAAGGTGACCCTGCCTGAAGTAATCCACTCATTTAAGCTCTTTGTCCCACCCTCTTTCTGTGTATAAAAATGTTCCCCTTTGCATAGCTCCTCAGAGCTCCTAGCTATTTGCTGGATGGGATGCTGCCCTATTCATGAATTGCTGCATAATGTCAATTAGATCTTTAAATTTACTCAGTTGAACTTTTGTTCTTTAACAGCATGCATTATCTATTCAAAATGAGGCCAGACAGCTGAAATCACTTGCCCAAAGTCACACAGCTAGCCAATGTCCGAGCCTGGACCGAGCCCCAGTTATTGGGATTTTAAGCCAGATCTCTCTGAACCAGAAGCCCCTGATTTCAGGGACCCCAGGAAGTGCCCCAGGCTCTGGGACTGTGTTGTTCTGAGCGGGTGGGGGGTGGGGAGAGGGGCCCGGAGGGTTGCAGGGGAGGAAACCCCTCGCCATGAGAGCCAAAGTCGGGGTTGTGCCTTACTCTAAGAGCCTCCTGCCCTGCACCCACACCCGTCCACCCCTCCTTCCATCCCCTGTCCCCGCCCTGGGAGGCCTGCTGCTTTTCCTTCTGCCTGCCCTGCCCTGCTTTGAGCTGCATGGTCCCCCCACCCTGGGCAGCCAGGAAGGAGCACGAATGGAGAATCACTGACCAACACAAAAAGGAGTGTGGGGGTCAACCGCCCCAGGCCACCTACTCACCAGTGCCTTTTCCATACAGGACAGACTGTGCCCTGCCTGCGTGGAGTGCCAACGCCCTCTGCCCTGGGTCGAGCCACCCCCCCAGCACAAACGTGAGACTGCGCGTTAACTACTGTAAGGAGAAGAGCTGCACCGGGAAATGTGAACCTGTGAGTGTCAGTGACACTGACGAGGAGAAAAAACAGACGCCTCTGTAAAAAATGAAAGAAAGAAATTTTAATTGACCTAATTAATTTTTGGTGAGGAAGATTGTCCCTGAGCTAACAGCTGTGCCCATTTTCTTCAACTTTTTGTATGTGGGATGCCCCCACAGCCTGGCTTGAGGAGCAGCGTGTAGGTCCATGCCTGGGTCCAGCCCACAAACCCCTGGCCACCAAAGCCGAGCACGGAACTCAGTACTACATCACTGGGCTGGCCCCACGGTTACTTCTAAGATTTTCCCTTTGTCTCTTATTTTCAGCAAGATAACTGAGCTCTGTATAGTTGTGGTTGTTTTAGTGTTTATCCTGCTTAGAGTTTGCTAAGCTCTTGAATTTGTGCAAAACTTCTGCTTTGTGAAAGACACTATTAAGAGAATGAAAAGCCAAGCCACAGCCTGGGGGAAAATGTTTACAAAACACACATCTGATAAAGTACTGGTACCCAAAATACACAAAGAACTCTTAAAACTCAACCATAAGAAAACAAACAACCCAATT
>NW_025797955.1:0-1924 GCF_021613505.1 Equus quagga | reverse complement strand
TCTTTAAATACATTTATTTGGGCAAAAGCGGTACTTGCAGAAAATAGTGAAGAAAAGAAAATAGGAACAATTGCAATTCATCATATGCAATTCCTGGTAATTTTGTAACCATCATACCATTCCGCTCTCTACCCCAAACTCAGTCTCTGTCTGTGCTTGGGCAAGGACTAGCGCCTGGAGAAGGGCAGTATTTTGGGCGAGGTTGCAGGCGGAGGGTGCAGGCACGGCCCTCCACTCTTGCTCCTAAAGACCCAGAGCCACAGAGAGGATTCTCGCCCCTTCTCCCCAGGCCTTGGTCTCTCCTTGGGCTTCAAGCAAAGGATCTCAAGGCTGAGGAATCGTTAGAAGCTTTAGTTAGGCTGCACTGCCCTTGAGCTCTGAAGCAAAATCACATTCTCGCATTCCATGCCCAAGAACATGGGAGGGGAGAGTGAAGGGACTAGGTGGGTGCAGCTGCTTTTCACAGAGAGTAGGTGCCACAGGCCTGGAGCTGGGATCTCGCTGCAGTCTGACTCAGATTGCTGTCTCTCCGGAGCTTTGATCTTCCTAAAACGTGGTTTGCTCACTCACTGCACACCATTTCAGGCCGTCTACACCCCCTGTTGTCATTATACTCATTAGTTTGACAAAACTTTTCAAAGGCATCATATACATAGTCACCCAGATCCTTACCTCTCACAGCTGTTTCATTAGGAGTATCAATAATGACATCCTGAGTATCTCTGTTGCCGCCTCATGCCGGGGACTATCAGTGCCCTTTTCACTACTAGAAACAAAGTCATTAATGTCTTTAAATCTACTCACGTGGGACAGCCAATTCCAGAAACCACAGAACGAATTCAGAAAATTCCTCCTTAAGAATCGGCTCCTCTAGAATCACTCCTGATGCCGTAATTTGTATTAGTCATTGTTCTCCAGAGAAACAGTATAGTATAGAATATACATATATTTTTTGCTTTTTAAAATTTGAGATATAATTAACATATAACAGTATATTTGTTTCCAGTGTACAACATAATGATTCGGTATTTGGATATACAGTGAAAAGATCACCACAATAAGTCTAGTTAAAATCTATCATCATACATAGTTACAGAATTATTTTCTCATGATGAGAACTTTTAAGATCTACTCTCTTAGCAACTTTCAAATATGCAATATAGTATTATTACCTACAGTCACCATGTTGTACATTACATCCCCATGACTTATTTATTTAATAACTTGAAGTTTGTATCTGTTGGCCTTCTTCACCCTTTGGAAGTTCTATTTCTAAAATATTGTCCAGGTACTCTTTGGAGTGACACAGTGTCATTGCATTCCCTATTAAAACATAAGAAAGCAGATGACTAAATTGCCCTTTACCTTACATATGTATAGTTCATCAAGTTTCTTTGGACATGCATGGAATAATACGAAAAGAACAGAATTATAATTTCTTAAAAAATGGTTTCTAGTGGTTATAATTACCAAGATAAAAAACAACAAATGTTGGAGAGGATGTGGAGAAAAGGTAACCCTCATACACTGCTGGTGGGAGTGCAAACTGCTGCAGACACTATGGAAAATGGTATGGCGATCTCTCAAAAAATTAAAAATAGAAATACCACACAATCCAGCTATCCCACTACTGGCATTTATCTTAAGAAGTTGAAATCAACAATTCAAAGAGACTTATGGACCCCTATGTTCATTGCAGCATTATTCCCAATAGCCAAGATGTGGAAGCCACCCAAGTGCCCTTCCACGGATGAATGGATAAAGAAGATGTGGTATACATATACAATGGAATACTACTCAGTCATCAAAACCCCAAAATTGTCCCATTTACAACAACATGGATGGACCTTGAGTGTATTATGTTAAGCAAAATAAGTCAGACAGAGAAAGACAAACAACATATGATTTCATTCATATGTGGAAG
>NW_025797954.1:0-1253 GCF_021613505.1 Equus quagga | reverse complement strand
TGCAGGGTGGGAGGGTCAGGCATGGATGGGGTCACAGGGCCAGTACCCGAGTAGATTCAAAAATGCAGGACTCAGGGCTGGCTGGTGATTCTACCACACCCCGGCTTGTTTTTGTTTTTGAGGTTTCCTTTCTTGTTCCATTATTTTCAGTTGTAAAATATGATCTACGTGCATCAAGGTCCTTAAAACACATATGTGACCTTTGTTTAGTAATTATACTGAACCCCAAAGTACCCATCTCTTAGTCAAGAGTTATAAGCCTGGCCAGTGCCCAGGAGTCCTGAGTGCCCCTCCCTGATCACAACCTTCTTCCTTGTCCTCCCCTGCCCCACATGCTTCCGTCTTCTGTGGTAAGAATCTCTGGCTTTTACCTATGCTTTCCCATTGTGTTGGCACTCTCTGTGAAATAAGGAATAGCTTCTCAATTCTAATTTTTCTTTTGACCCACAGGAGATATCTCCCTCGCAGCTGAGAATCTCACTGAGCACGTCAAGCCCTGGGTTGGAGCTGAGAATCTCACTGAGCACGTCAAGCCCTTGGTCGGGGTGCTCTGGTCACTGCGGGTGTCCTCGGAGCTGCCTCCTTCTGGCTGTGCTGGGTGAGCGCCCCGTCTATCCTCTCTCTCTAGCTGGCAAAAAGGAATCCACGAGCACGGTCAGAACAACACTCTGATGAAATGGCGGTGGTGAGGGGTATGGGAAGTGAGGGGAGGAATTTTATTCAAGTGAGTGAATTTAGAGGCAATTTGTCATATTGACCCCGGAAAGGAGCCGAGAGGGAGACTACAGAATGCCTCCTGGCTCAGGTCAAAGGGTGGGGGACTCCTCTTGCCTCCCTGCACATTACAGCAACCCCAGTGGCCTTGCTTGCACTGGGTTCTGGGGACCTCATCCCCAGGGCCAGTGCTGTGCTGGTTCAGGGAAGAGGGCTTCAGGAACACACAGGCTTCTCAAAAACCTGAGGGAGGCTGCCTGCCTGCTTCCCCCTCTTTAACTTACTTGTTGCAAAACACCATGTCTCCCCTCCCTTTACCCAACCATTCCCATCTGTCCCCTTTCTGGTAAACAACCACTTTCAACCCTTTTAGCTTTCCTTTTGTTCTTTACCTCCATGTCTCTTGATAGCATATATTCGTGCTTTTGATGTTTCAGTTTTAGACATTATCTTTGACATTCCAATATCCCTTCTTCCCACAGTTCCTATCCTGCCCCCCAACAAATGCAATCTCATCCTCCTAGTGTAGGTATATGGTT
>NW_025797953.1:0-1012 GCF_021613505.1 Equus quagga | reverse complement strand
AGACCTGAGGGGAGAACACACCAGTGTTTGTACCTCCCTACAGTGCCGAATACCTGACAGCTGCTCTGGCTCATTACTGTCTTGGAGTCAGGATCCCAAGATGCAGGGGCCAGGGTCTCACACCTCCTGCCTGAGTTCAGCGCCCCGGGGATCTGGAATCGGAGCCTGTGCGCGGATGTGAGCTGCCTGCCTACCTCTGAGCAGATTCCAGAACAGGGACCCTCGCTCTGGAGCCGAGGCGGGACCCGAGAATGGAAGCCAACCTGGTTGGCAGTGAGCTTCCAGACCTACCTGGAGAGCACGTGCCTGGAATCACTCCATAGATCTCTGGAGAACTGGAAGGAGATGCCACTTTGTGCAGACACCAGGGGCAGCCTCCCTGGACCTCCTCTGAGGCTGGGGATGTGTCCACAGCACTGTCCCTAAGGACGGAAGAGAGCAAGACATCGATCAGAAAACCCTCCCCGCAGCTTAAGGGGTTCCGATGGGGAGGTGAAATTTTTCCGGAACTCTAAATGCTTTACCTTGGCCCAGCGCTTTCTGGGACGTTTAGGGACCACGAGGCTTGGGGGAGAGAAGGTAGGAAAAAAGACTGAGACATAATGGAAGGGCAGTTTCCCTTTGAATTTGACCTTGAAGACCAAGCTCTGCCTGGGTTTCTTTCTCTCAGATTTTACCCTAAACCTCTTTCCAAGGCCTGCTGCTCTATGTGCCCCTTCCTTTACCTGTGATGGACCAGAGCTCTCTTCCTGTCACGGATGCTTCTGTGACCTCCTCTTCTGTGTGTCTCTCCTGCAGCCTAGAACCTGCTCTAAAAGAGCATTTCCTCCGAGGCTGCTGTGAAGGAAGCCCGTGTTTGACTTTCTACTTTCCCTCCCAATTCTACTGTCTATTCCCAAAGTGGTTACATACGCCTCTGTTTAGTGAATCGTGGGAAGAAAATCAATGGAAATTTTGCAAGTGTTACTGTTCAGAAACACCACAAATTATCTCAGCTTTTTTAGCTGAAAAT
>NW_025797952.1:0-1889 GCF_021613505.1 Equus quagga | reverse complement strand
GGGATCCAGGAGGGTGGGAAGCCTGCCTCGACTGCACAGAGGGCGAGTAAGCGATGGGCGTCACGGGGACAGAAACGCCGGCGTCCATTTGTAGACTTGGAGGCGCAGTCAGTTGTATTTCGTGTCTGCCCGTCCGAGGGTCGAGGGTCGGCAGCTCTGTGCTCAACGAGCTCGGGACGCTCAGAGAGCGAGCGAGAGAGAGAGAGAGAGAGAGAGAGAGAGAGAGCGAGAGCGAGAGAAAGAGAGAGAGAGCTGAGCCCGAGACACTTTAACGCACGAGGCAGACCGCCCCTGTGCCCAGGCATGCAAGCCTGCGAGCGATGGTGTCTTCGAAAAGAGTGATACAAAGATAAAGTCAACTTCACTTCTGCTTTCCCTGACTGAGTGCAGCCGATCAATCAACCTGTCCCAAGGGAGACGATGCCCGGACTAAAACTGGGCCCCTGGGTTCCTACTCAGGGCCTCCCCATAAGGCCGGGTCTCCCTTCCTCTTACAAAAAGCGAGCCCCCAGCGGAGGCGCCCAGTCCCTGGGCCTCCAGTTCCTCTTGGCGCGCCCCGCACCCGCCACACCGCCCCGGAGAGGAGGATCCCAGCGGCACCTACTGTAGCTCAAAAATCCCAGAGAGGTGCTCTTGGGGCGGGGAGTGCGGAGGGGGAGAGGGAGCCGTTTGGCGCCGGCGCAGACTGTCCTGCAGCTCCTCCCCAGGCCTCATCCCGAGCAGAAAGGGCGAACACCGAGGAGGCCAGGAGGAGGGAAAGGAGAGTGTCAGGTCGCCTGGACTTTCCTGCGGAACAGGGAAGGGAGACGAGAGTCGAGGAACAGAGATTCCTAAGCAAACCTACGCCGCGGTGAGATAAGGGGACCAGCGCGTTTGCACTCAAGCCTTTGGCAGTCAACACTGAAGCAAAAGGAGCAGCGGCCAAAAATACATTCGGGGGCTTCAGGGGAGAGATGGCGGCCCAGGCTAGGATGCCTTCGAGCTTGTGGCTCAGCCTCCTCATAGGCATTGTCCTCTTTGTCAGGGCGGACCTTTCCCCCCAGGCGCTCTGAAGCCCCGACCTGTAACTTCTGCGGAGCGCCCGCCGCGCCTGCGGCTGGTGGCTTCGGACTCCAGACCCCGCTGGCCTCTCAGAGTCCAGGGTGGGACAGCTGTTCCTGAGAAGAACCTTCGTCCTTCCAGTTTTTCCCACGGACTAAACGGGTATTCTGTTCAGGCAGAAATATACCCTCCTAATAAACAATTTTGAGGTTGGAGGGAATGACATAGGGGAGGGGGCGATTTTACACAGTGTTTTTTCGAGGTTGTACTGTTTTAATTTTGTTGCTGATTTTTACTTCTGTTTGTTTGCAGAGCTGTGGCAAAAACTAGTTCAGTTGTCTTCTTGTCTTAAAGTGTTGCCGCTGGCACCACACTGTGTCTGGGTTAGGCTACCTGAGGACCATAAGAGTAGTCCACAGAAGGGGCTGATCAGGAGACAATGAGCTAATATTTATTTGCCTCTTGTACTGTTAGCCTTACAAGTGATCTTCAATACTGTGAAACACAGTTGATTCTAAGTTTTCACAAGCTTGTTGATTGATTCTGTTGAGGGGGAGAACTGAATAGATGGGAAACTCAGTTGTGCAAACTGAGTTAGGTTCCTGTTTAGTGAATCTAATAAAACACTGCAAAGTACATTTCTACCTCATGTGACCTGCCAAGCCAGCCGCAGTTCACACTGAACGCTTCAGAGCCAGAATTAACACTCTAAAAAAGGAAACTTTTTTTTTGGCTGGGGAAGATTGCCCTGAGATAACGTCTGTCACCAATCTTCTTCTTTTTGCTTAAGGAGGATTCCTCTTGAGCTAGCATCCCCTGCAAATCTTCCTCTATTCTGCATGTGGGCT
>NW_025797951.1:0-1352 GCF_021613505.1 Equus quagga | reverse complement strand
CGCCCAGTCCCCGGGCCTCCAGTTCCTCTTGGCGCGGCCCGCACCCGGCACACCGCCCCGGAGAGGAGGATCCCAGCGGCACCTACTGTAGCTCAAAAATCCCAGAGAGGCTCTCTTGGGGCGGGGAGTGAGGAGGGGGACAGGGAGCCTTTGGCGCCCCAGGGGCTCGCCGGCGCAGACTGTCCTGCAGCTCCTCCCCAGGCCTGTTCCCAAGCAGAAAGGGCGAACACCGGGGAGGCCAGGAGGAGGGAAAGGAGAGTGTCAGGTAACCTGGACTTTTCTGCGGAACAGGGAACGGAGACGAGAGTCCAGGAATAGTAATTCATTCAAACCTGCGCCGTGGTGGGATAAGGGGACCAGTGCGTTTGCACTCAAGCCTTTGGCAGTCAACACGAAGCAAAAGGAGGAGCGGCCAAAAATAAATTCGGGGGCTTTAGGGGAGAGATGGCGGCCCAGGCCAGGATGCCTTCGAGCTGGTGGCTCAGCCTCCTCATAGGCATTGTCCTCTTTGTCAGGGCGGATCTTTCCCTCCAGTCTCTCTGAAGCCCCGACCTGTAACTTCTGCGGAGCGCCGACTGCGCATACTGCTGGTGGCTTCAGGGTGGGGCAGCTGTTCCTGAGAGGAAGCTTCCTACTTCCAGTTTTTCCCGCGGACTAAACGGGTATTCTGTTCACCCAGAAATATACTCTAATAAACAATTTTGAGGTTGGAGGGAATGACACAGGGGAGGGGGCGATTTTACACAGCATTTTATCGAGGTTGTACTGTTTTCATTTTGTTGCTGATTTTTACTTCTGTTTGTTTGCAGAGCTGTGGCAAAAACTAGTTCAGTTGTCTTCTTGTCTTAAAGTGTTGCCGCTGGCGCTACACTGCGCCTGGGTTATCGCTACCTGAGGACCCTAAGAGTAGTGCCTACCACAGAAGGGGCTGATCAGGAGACAATGAGCTAATATTCATTTGCCTCTCATACTGTTAGCCTTACAAGTGATCTTCACTACCATGAAACACAGTTGATTCTAAGTTTTCACAAGCTTGTTGATTGATTCTGTTGCGGGGGAGAACTGAATAGATGGGAAACTCAGTTGTGCAAACTGAGAGGTTCCTGTTTAGTGAATCTAATAAAAGACTGCATGCGAAGTACATTTCCACCTCATGTGACCTGCGAAGCCAGTGGCAGTTCACAATGAACACTTTAGAGCCAGAATTAGCACTCTAAAAAAGGAAACATTTTTTTGGCTGAGGAAGATTGCTCTGAGATAATGGCGGTCTCCAATCTTCTTCTTTTTGCTTAAGGATGAATCCTGTTGAGCTAGCATCCCCTGCAAATCTTCCTCTATTCTGCATGTGGGCT
>NW_025797950.1:0-3344 GCF_021613505.1 Equus quagga | reverse complement strand
AATTGGGTTGTTTGTTTTCTTATGGTTGAGTTTTAAGAGTTCTTTGTGTATTTTGGGTACCAGTACTTTATCAGATGTGTGTTTTGTAAACATTTTCCCCCAGGCTGTGGCTTGGCTTTTCATTCTCTTAATAGTGTCTTTCACAAAGCAGAAGTTTTGCACAAATTCAAGAGCTTAGCAAACTCTAAGCAGGATAAACACTAAAACAACCACAACTATACAGAGCTCAGTTATCTTGCTGAAAATAAGAGACAAAGGGAAAATCTTAGAAGTAACCGTGGGGCCAGCCCAGTGATGTAGTACTGAGTTCCGTGCTCGGCTTTGGTGGCCAGGGGTTTGTGGGCTGGACCCAGGCATGGACCTACACGCTGCTCCTCAAGCCAGGCTGTGGGGGCATCCCACATACAAAAAGTTGAAGAAAATGGGCACAGCTGTTAGCTCAGGGACAATCTTCCTCACCAAAAATTAATTAGGTCAATTAAAATTTCTTTCTTTCATTTTTTACAGAGGCGTCTGTTTTTTCTCCTCGTCAGTGTCACTGACACTCACAGGTTCACATTTCCCGGTGCAGCTCTTCTCCTTACAGTAGTTAACGCGCAGTCTCACGTTTGTGCTGGGGGGGTGGCTCGACCCAGGGCAGAGGGCGTTGGCACTCCACGCAGGCAGGGCACAGTCTGTCCTGTATGGAAAAGGCACTGGTGAGTAGGTGGCCTGGGGCGGTTGACCCCCACACTCCTTTTTGTGTTGGTCAGTGATTCTCCATTCGTGCTCCTTCCTGGCTGCCCAGGGTGGGGGGACCATGCAGCTCAAAGCAGGGCAGGGCAGGCAGAAGGAAAAGCAGCAGGCCTCCCAGGGCGGGGACAGGGGATGGAAGGAGGGGTGGACGGGTGTGGGTGCAGGGCAGGAGGCTCTTAGAGTAAGGCACAACCCCGACTTTGGCTCTCATGGCGAGGGGTTTCCTCCCCTGCAACCCTCCGGGCCCCTCTCCCCACCCCCCACCCGCTCAGAACAACACAGTCCCAGAGCCTGGGGCACTTCCTGGGGTCCCTGAAATCAGGGGCTTCTGGTTCAGAGAGATCTGGCTTAAAATCCCAATAACTGGGGCTCGGTCCAGGCTCGGACATTGGCTAGCTGTGTGACTTTGGGCAAGTGATTTCAGCTGTCTGGCCTCATTTTGAATAGATAATGCATGCTGTTAAAGAACAAAAGTTCAACTGAGTAAATTTAAAGATCTAATTGACATTATGCAGCAATTCATGAATAGGGCAGCATCCCATCCAGCAAATAGCTAGGAGCTCTGAGGAGCTATGCAAAGGGGAACATTTTTATACACAGAAAGAGGGTGGGACAAAGAGCTTAAATGAGTGGATTACTTCAGGCAGGGTCACCTTCCTTAAGGGAAGGCATGGGGTCTTATGCAGAGCACCTCACTAGTGTTGCTCAGGAAATCCCAGACTGGTTGGTGAAAATTCCACTCCTGGGAGAGGAGGAAACTGCAGTGAGGGTAGGCACTCGGTCTTTGTGGGGTTGAGCATAAGTGACTCCATTTGGGGCCTGTCGTTTCTTTTTAACAATGCACATAGCAGAAAGTTCAAAATCTAAACAGCAAAGGCAGTGAGGAGTTAATTTCCTCCTAGCTCATGCCCCAGTCACCCATTTCCTCTCCCAGAGACAAATACTGTAAGAACTTTCTGGCTATTATTATAAACATATATAAACAAATGTGTATATTGATTTAAATTTTATTTTCATTCAAATGGTAGAACTCTGTATCCAGTTCATATATTTCTTTTTCTTTTTTTTAAGATCGGCACCAGGTTGCCAATCTTCTTTTTTTTTCCTCCTTTTTCTCCCCAACTCCCCCAATAAGTAGTTGTATATTTTTTTTAGTTGTGGGTCCTTCTAGTTGTGCTATGTGGGATGCCGCCTCAGCGTGGCCTGACAAGCGGTGCCATGTCCGTGCCCAGGATCCGAACCAGCAAAACCCTGGGCCACCAAAGCAGAACGCATGAACTTAACCACTCGGCCCCGGGGCCGGCCTCCAAATTTCATTTAGCAATAGAATTTGGTGCTCTTACCATTTCAGTACCTAAGGGTCAGCTATTATTTTTCACAACTGCATAATATTTTGTTATGTGGACATTGCATAATTTATTTAACCTGCTCCCTGTTGGTAGCTGTTTAGTTTCTTTTAAATCTTTTTCTTATAAGTAACATGTACAGTTGAGCTATGACTACATATAAAGCATGGATAAGTCTTCAGGATATACTGTTCAGCAAAAAGCCTGAGTACAAAGATCACATGCTGTGTGATTCCAATTAGATACTGTTCAAAAAACAATAAAAATTGAATACACTGCCTAAATACCTCACCTTCACCAACACCATGAGACATCATCAAACCTTTGGTCTTTGCCTCCCTGATAAACGGCATTTAACTTTTGTTTTAATTTGTCTTTTTTGTATTTAAGGGCCCTAACAGTTTTATTTGTAAAAACATGTATGGAAATAACTCCTTCAACTGGGTGCTTGCAAATGGATGGGAAAGCTCCTATATAAAAACATCAAAAACTGTGACAACATGATTTATGTGTATTGTACCCCACGCTAGCTAACATCTCTACGTGAACTAATGGAGTCACCTTACCCTGACATGATATCCTTTCTTCATCTCCTAAAATGAGGGAGAGCTAAGTTCTCCCACCCAAATTGCCCTCCCAGTGCTCAGGAGGGTCGTTGGCAGGGACAGGGGGTGTAGATGGCCTGAAATGGTGTGCAGTGAGTGAGCAAACCACGTTTTAGGAAGATCAAAGCTCCGGAGAGACAGCGATCTGAGTCAGACTGCAGCGAGCTCCCAGCTCCAGGCCGGTGGCACCTACTCTCTGCAAAAAGCAGCTGCACCCACCTAGTCCCTTCACTCTCCCCTCCCATGTTCTTGGGCATGGAATGCGAGAACGTGATATTGCTTCAGAGCTCAAGGGCAGTGCAGCCTAACTAAAGCTTCTAACGATTCCTCAGCCTTGAGATCCTTTGCTTGAAGCCCAAGGAGAGACCAAGGCCTGGGGAGAAGGGGCGAGAATCCTCTCTTTGGCTCTGGGTCTTTAGGAGCAAGAGTGGAGGGCCCTGCCTGATCCCCTCGCCTGCACCTTGCCCCAAATACTGCCCTTCTCCAGGCCCTAGTCCTTACCCAACTACAGACAGAGACTGAGTTTGGGGTAGAGAGTGGAATGGCATGATGGTTACAAAATTACCAGGAATTGCATATGAGTTGCAACTGTTCCTGTTTTCTTTTCTTCCCTATTTTCTGCAAGTACCGCTTTTGCCCAAATAAATGTATTTAAAGA
>NW_025797949.1:0-1924 GCF_021613505.1 Equus quagga | reverse complement strand
CTTCCACATATGAATGAAATCATATGTTGTTTGTCTTTCTCTGTCTGACTTATTTTGCTTAACATAATACACTCAAGGTCCATCCATGTTGTTGTAAATGGGACAATTTTGGGGTTTTGATGACTGAGTAGTATTCCATTGTATATGTATACCACATCTTCTTTATCCATTCATCCGTGGAAGGGCACTTGGGTGGCTTCCACATCTTGGCTATTGGGAATAATGCTGCAATGAACATAGGGGTCCATAAGTCTCTTTGAATTGTTGATTTCAACTTCTTAAGATAAATGCCAGTAGTGGGATAGCTGGATTGTGTGGTATTTCTATTTTTAATTTTTTGAGAGATCGCCATACCATTTTCCATAGTGTCTGCAGCAGTTTGCACTCCCACCAGCAGTGTATGAGGGTTACCTTTTCTCCACATCCTCTCCAACATTTGTTGTTTTTTATCTTGGTAATTATAACCACTAGAAACCATTTTTTAAGAAATTATAATTCTGTTCTTTTCGTATTATTCCATGCATGTCCAAAGAAACTTGATGAACTATACATATGTAAGGTAAAGGGCAATTTAGTCATCTGCTTTCTTATGTTTTAATAGGGAATGCAATGACACTGTGTCACTCCAAAGAGTACCTGGACAATATTTTAGAAATAGAACTTCCAAAGGGTGAAGAAGGCCAACAGATACAAACTTCAAGTTATTAAATAAATAAGTCATGGGGATGTAATGTACAACATGGTGACTGTAGGTAATAATACTATATTGCATATTTGAAAGTTGCTAAGAGAGTAGATCTTAAAAGTTCTCATCATGAGAAAATAATTCTGTAACTATGTATGATGATAGATTTTAACTAGACTTATTGTGGTGATCTTTTCACTGTATATCCAAATACCGAATCATTATGTTGTACACTGGAAACAAATATACTGTTATATGTTAATTATATCTCAAATTTTAAAAAGCAAAAAATATATGTATATTCTATACTATACTGTTTCTCTGGAGAACAATGACTAATACAAATTACGGCATCAGGAGTGATTCTAGAGGAGCCGATTCTTAAGGAGGAATTTTCTGAATTCGTTCTGTGGTTTCTGGAATTGGCTGTCCCACGTGAGTAGATTTAAAGACATTAATGACTTTGTTTCTAGTAGTGAAAAGGGCACTGATAGTCCCCGGCATGAGGCGGCAACAGAGATACTCAGGATGTCATTATTGATACTCCTAATGAAACAGCTGTGAGAGGTAAGGATCTGGGTGACTATGTATATGATGCCTTTGAAAAGTTTTGTCAAACTAATGAGTATAATGACAACAGGGGGTGTAGACGGCCTGAAATGGTGTGCAGTGAGTGAGCAAACCACGTTTTAGGAAGATCAAAGCTCCGGAGAGACAGCAATCTGAGTCAGACTGCAGCGAGATCCCAGCTCCAGGCCTGTGGCACCTACTCTCTGTGAAAAGCAGCTGCACCCACCTAGTCCCTTCACTCTCCCCTCCCATGTTCTTGGGCATGGAATGCGAGAATGTGATTTTGCTTCAGAGCTCAAGGGCAGTGCAGCCTAACTAAAGCTTCTAACGATTCCTCAGCCTTGAGATCCTTTGCTTGAAGCCCAAGGAGAGACCAAGGCCTGGGGAGAAGGGGCGAGAATCCTCTCTGTGGCTCTGGGTCTTTAGGAGCAAGAGTGGAGGGCCGTGCCTGCACCCTCCGCCTGCAACCTCGCCCAAAATACTGCCCTTCTCCAGGCGCTAGTCCTTGCCCAAGCACAGACAGAGACTGAGTTTGGGGTAGAGAGCGGAATGGTATGATGGTTACAAAATTACCAGGAATTGCATATGATGAATTGCAATTGTTCCTATTTTCTTTTCTTCACTATTTTCTGCAAGTACCGCTTTTGCCCAAATAAATGTATTTAAAGA
>NW_025797948.1:0-1253 GCF_021613505.1 Equus quagga | reverse complement strand
AACCATATACCTACACTAGGAGGATGAGATTGCATTTGTTGGGGGGCAGGATAGGAACTGTGGGAAGAAGGGATATTGGAATGTCAAAGATAATGTCTAAAACTGAAACATCAAAAGCACGAATATATGCTATCAAGAGACATGGAGGTAAAGAACAAAAGGAAAGCTAAAAGGGTTGAAAGTGGTTGTTTACCAGAAAGGGGACAGATGGGAATGGTTGGGTAAAGGGAGGGGAGACATGGTGTTTTGCAACAAGTAAGTTAAAGAGGGGGAAGCAGGCAGGCAGCCTCCCTCAGGTTTTTGAGAAGCCTGTGTGTTCCTGAAGCCCTCTTCCCTGAACCAGCACAGCACTGGCCCTGGGGATGAGGTCCCCAGAACCCAGTGCAAGCAAGGCCACTGGGGTTGCTGTAATGTGCAGGGAGGCAAGAGGAGTCCCCCACCCTTTGACCTGAGCCAGGAGGCATTCTGTAGTCTCCCTCTCGGCTCCTTTCCGGGGTCAATATGACAAATTGCCTCTAAATTCACTCACTTGAATAAAATTCCTCCCCTCACTTCCCATACCCCTCACCACCGCCATTTCATCAGAGTGTTGTTCTGACCGTGCTCGTGGATTCCTTTTTGCCAGCTAGAGAGAGAGGATAGACGGGGCGCTCACCCAGCACAGCCAGAAGGAGGCAGCTCCGAGGACACCCGCAGTGACCAGAGCACCCCGACCAAGGGCTTGACGTGCTCAGTGAGATTCTCAGCTCCAACCCAGGGCTTGACGTGCTCAGTGAGATTCTCAGCTGCGAGGGAGATATCTCCTGTGGGTCAAAAGAAAAATTAGAATTGAGAAGCTATTCCTTATTTCACAGAGAGTGCCAACACAATGGGAAAGCATAGGTAAAAGCCAGAGATTCTTACCACAGAAGACGGAAGCATGTGGGGCAGGGGAGGACAAGGAAGAAGGTTGTGATCAGGGAGGGGCACTCAGGACTCCTGGGCACTGGCCAGGCTTATAACTCTTGACTAAGAGATGGGTACTTTGGGGTTCAGTATAATTACTAAACAAAGGTCACATATGTGTTTTAAGGACCTTGATGCACGTAGATCATATTTTACAACTGAAAATAATGGAACAAGAAAGGAAACCTCAAAAACAAAAACAAGCCGGGGTGTGGTAGAATCACCAGCCAGCCCTGAGTCCTGCATTTTTGAATCTACTCGGGTACTGGCCCTGTGACCCCATCCATGCCTGACCCTCCCACCCTGCA
>NW_025797947.1:0-6114 GCF_021613505.1 Equus quagga | reverse complement strand
AATGAAATAGCCTTACTCATCTATTAGAATGGTTAAAATCCAAAACGATAACAACACCAAATGCTGGTGAGGATGTGGAGCAATAGGAAGTTTCATTAATTGCTGGTGGGAATGCAAAATGGTATAGCCACTTTGACAGTTTCCTAGAAAACCACACATACTCTTAGCAGATGATCCAGCAATCACACTTCGTGGTGTTTACCAAGTGAGTGGGAAATGTTCGTCCACTCAAAATCCTGCACATGAATGTTTATTCATAATTACCCAAACTTGGTAACAACCATGATGTTCTTCAGTAAGTGAATGGATAAATAAACTAAGGTACATCCAGACAGTGGAATATTATTCAGTGATAAAAATAAATGAGCTATCAAGCCATAAAAAAACGTGGAGGAGAGCCAGCCCAGGTGGTCTACTGGTTAAGATTAGTGCTCTCACTGCCACGTCTGGGTTTGTCTCGGGTCATGGAACCACCCCACCTGTCTGTCAGCTGTCATACTGTGGCAGTGGCTCACATAGAGAACCAAAAACTAACTACTAGGAACATGACCATGCACTGAAGCTCTGAAAAAAAAAAAAAGCAGTGAGGAAACTTAGATGCATGCTGTGAAGTGAAAGAAGCCCATCTGGAAGCGTTACATACTGTATGATACCAACTGTATGCCATTCTGGAAAAGGCAACATTATGGAGACAGTAAAAAGAAGAGTGCTTGTCAAGTGTTTGGGGGGAGGGACAGAGAGATGATATATGTCTTAAAAATATTTGGTATATATGTATATACATTTGTTATGTATATATGTCACATATATATATATGTATATATATTAGAGAAGTGGATATGTGTCACTATATATTTGTCAAAATCTATAAAATATACAACACTTAGAGTGAACCCTAATGTAAACTATGGGCTTCAGTTAATAATAATGTATCAATATGGTAAGAAATATACTACATTAATGCAAGATGTCAATAATAGGGGAAACAAGTGGGGGGCGATGAGAGGGTATATGGGAGCTCTCTGTACTTTCAACTCAATTTTTCTGTGAACCTAAAATTAGTCTAAAGAGCAAAGTCTATTGATTAAAAAAAGAGGTGAGTGGTCTATGCTGGACATTCTACGTTTGCCACCATTTAACCTTTTTCACTGTGGTCTGTACCCTGCCAGGCTACCCTTTTTGGACAGCATGAATGGGCTTCCTTACCCTTTGGCTTTTGGTTGTTTTCACCCAATGGCAAACATCACTTGGATTAGGGATCAAGAGAAGAGTGAGGTAGGCATATTTATTTCCCAGGGTTCCTTCTTGCTCATTTGTGGGTTAGCAGTAGCCCACTCCTCTACTGAAGGCTACAGCTCTGGTTGGGTGCCCTCTCCTACAGCTACAGCTCTCCTTCTCAGAGGACTAGCAGCTGCTCACTCCCTTTACCCCTGGAGGCCCCTTCAGACCTAGTATTCCTAGTGTTGTTAGTCCCAAATGCTTCATCATGCTCTCTTAGATTTCCTTAAAGAATATACAACGGGGAAAGGACAGTCTCTTCAATAAATGATGTTGGGAAAACTGCACAGCCACATGCAAAAGAATGAAACTGCACCACAATCTTACACCATAGACATAAATTAATTCAAAAGGAATTAAAGACTTGAATGTAAGATCTGAAACCATACACTCCTAGAAGAAAACAGAGGCAATAAGCTCCTTGATATTGGTCTTGGTGATGATTTTTTGGATATGACACCAAAAATAAAGGTAACAAAAGCAAAAATAAACAAGTGGGACTACATCAAACTAAAAAGCTTCTGCACAGCAAAGGAAACCATCAACAAAATGAAAAGAAAACTTCTGAATGGGAGAAAATATTTGTAAATCATCTATCTGATAAGGAGTTAATATCCAAAAGTATAAAGAGCTCATGCAACTCAACAGCAAATAAAACAACAAAAACAAAAACCCCCAAACAATTCAATTAAAAAATGGCCAGAAGATCTGAATAGACATTTTTCCATAGAAGATATATGGGTGGCCAACAGGCAGATGAAAAAAAGCTCAATATCACTAATCATCAGGGAAATGCAAATCTAAATCTCAATGAGAGATCACTTCACACCTGTTAGAATGGCTGCTATCAAAAAGACAAGAAATAACAAGTGTTGGCAAGGATGTGGAGCAAAGGGAACCCTTGTGCACTGTTGGTGGGAAGGTAAATTGGTGCAGCCACTATGGAAGACAGTATGCAGGTTCCTCAAAACATTAAAATAGAACTGCCATATCATCCAGGATTTCTACTTCTGTGTATTTATCGAAAGGAAAAAAACCCACTAACTTGAAAAGATACATGCATCCCATGTTCATTACAGCATGATTTACTTTACAATAGCTAAGATATGGAAACAACCGTATCCAATTTTGAATTTATTTTTTTAAATCATGTCAGGTAAGGGTACAACTTCTTTCTTTTCCATGTGGATATCCAGTTTTCCCAGCATCGTTTGTTAAAAAGACTGTCCTTTTCCCATTGACTAGTCTTAGCATCCTTTTCTAAAATGATTTGACCATATATGTAAGGGTTTACTTTTGAGTTGTCTATTCTATTCCAGTGGTCTATATGTCTGTCTTTATGCCAGTACCACACATTTTGAATACTGTAGCTTTATAATAAGTTTTGAAATCAGGAAAAAGGAGTCCTCCAATTTTGTCCTTTTTCAAGATTGTTTTGAGTATTTGAAGTCCCCTGAAGTTCCATAATAACTTTAGGATAGCTTTTTCTATTTCTGCAGAAAATGTCATTTGGGGGTTCTCAGGCATTTAGACTAAGGCTGAATTACACTACCAGTTTTCCTGGTTCTCCAGCTTGCAGACAGCAGACCATGGGACTTCTCAGCCTGCATAATCATGTGAGCCAGTTCCTGTAATAAATCTCCTCTTCTATCTATCTATCTATCTATTGGTTTTGTTTCTCTGGGGAACCCTGACCAATACAGAAGGATAGGGGTTAATTCTTCTTTAAACATTTGGAAGAATTCACCGGTCAAGACATCTGGTTCTGAGCTGTTCTTTGTTGAGAGGTTGTCGATTACTAATTTTATATCTTTACCAGTTCTAGGACTAGTCAGATTTTCTATTTCATCATGATGAAGTCTTAGTAGGTTGTGTGTTTCTAGGAATTTGTCCATTTCACCTAGTTTATCCAATTTGTTAGCATACAGTTGTTCATAGTACTCTCTTATAGTCTTTTTCAAAAATATAGAATTGGTAGTAATGTTCCCATCTCCATTTCTGATTTTAGCTATTTGTCTGGTCTGTTTCTTCTTAATCGGTCTACCTAAAGCTTTGTCATTTTTAAAAGTCTTTTTAGAAAATCAATTTTTGTTTCATTGATTTTCCTATTATTTTTCTGTTCTCTATTTTATATATCTATGACCTAATATTTATCATTTGCTTTGCTTTCTCCTGCTTGATTTGGGTTTAATTTGCCCTATTTTTCTAGTTCCCTAAGATGAGAAGGTAAGTTATTGACTTAGACATTCCTTCCTTTTTAATGTAAGCATTTATAGCGATGAACCTCCCTCATCCCTGCTTTGACTGCCTCCCGTAGGTCTCAGTATGTTGTGTTTTCAATTTCATTCAATGACTAAGTATACTCTAACTTCCTTTTTGATTTCTTCTTTGACCCATTGGTTTTTGTTTTTTTTTTTTAAAGATTTTATTTTTTCCTTTTTCTCCCCAAAGCCCCTCCGGTACATAGTTGTATATTCTTCGTTGTGGGCCCTTCTAGTTGTGGTATGTGGGACGCTGCCTCAGCGTGGTTTGATGAGCTGTGCCATGTCCGCGCCCAGGATTCGAACCAATGAAACACTGGGCCGCCTGCAGCAGAGCGCGCGAACTTAACCACTCGACCACGAGGCCAGCCCCGACCCATTGGTTTTTTAAAGTGTATTTTTAATTTCCACATATTTGTGAATTTTTCAGTTTTCTTTCTGTTATTAACATCTGGTTCCGCTTCACTGTGATGGAGAAAGATCCTTTGCATGCTTTGAATCTTTCAAAATGTATTAAGAATTGTTTTGTAGCCTAACATGTGATCTGTCCTGGAGAGAGTTCCATGTGCACTTGAGAAAAACGTGCTTTCTGCTGTTGCTGGACAGAGTATTCTGTAGATGCATGTTAGGTCCAATTGGTTTGTAATGTTGTTCAAGTCTTCTATTTCCTTATGTCTGTCTGGTTGTACTATCATTATTGAAAGCACAGTATTGAAGTCTCTAACTATTATTATAGAATTATCTGCTTCTCCCTTCAATTCATCTCATCTGTTTTGTTGCTGTGATGTTTGGTGCATATGTTTATAATTGTTATGTCTTCTGGGTGAAATGTCCCTTATAACTCAACTCTGACAGAGCCCTTTTTAACTCCCTGAGCCGCAACATTAAATGCAAAATCTCTGCTTAGTGAGCTCATATCAATAAACTTGACTTGATCCAATCTTAGGTTCCTTCCACCATTACCCCACACCCTTAATATCCATTCCTACATGTATTCCCCAGATTTCAGTCTGTATAAATTGGAAAAGTCAAGTAGCCTTTCAGAGTGTAGTGCACCTCTTCATGGTCCCCACTTTGTACCCCACCTTTAGAGGCCTGCTAGAACTTGAGTCTTGTTACAGGTCTGGAAGCAGTGGGGCAGTGGGAGTGGGTCCTGAGGAGAATCAACAGTGTTCAGACCATTTATGGAGCAATTGAACTATGAATTCAAATACCTGAGCTCATCCTTTTCTTCGCCCACATTGTCCAGGGACATTAGGAGCAACCAGCCAATCTCATTATACTCATTAGTTTGACAAAACTTTTCAAAGGTATCATATACATAGTCACCCAGATCCTTACCTCTCACAGGTGTTTCATTAGGAGTATCAATAATGACATCCTGAGTATCTCTGTTGCCACCTCATGCCAGGGACTATCAGTGCCCTTTTCACTACTAGAAACAAAGTCATTAATGTCTTTAAATCTACTCATGTGGGACAGCCAATTCCAGAAACCACAGAACCAATTCAGAAAACTCCTCCTTAAGAATCAGCTCCTCTAGAATCACTCCTGATGCCATTATTTGTATTAGTCATTGTTCTTCAGAGAAACAGAATAGAATATACATATATATTTCCTTTTTAAAATTTGAGATATAATTAACATATAACAATATATTTGTTTCTAGTGTACAACATAATGATTTGGTATTTGGATATACAGTGAAAAGATCACCACAATAAGTCTAAAATCCATCATCATACATAGTTACAGAATTATTTTCTCATGATGAGAACTTTTAAGATCTACTCTCTTAGCAACTTTCAAATATGCAATATAGTATTATTACCTACAGTCACCATGTTGTACATTACATCCCCATGACTTATTTATTTAATAACTCGAAGTTTGTACCTTTTGGCCCTCTTCACCCTTTGGAAGTTCTATTTCTAAAAGGTTGTCCAGGTACTCTTTGGAGTGACACAGTATCATTGCATTCCCTATTAAAACGTAAGAAAGCAGATGACTAAATTGTCCTTTAAGTTACATATGTATAGTTCATCAAGTTTCTTTGGACATGCATGGCATAATGTGAAAAGAACAAAGTTACAGTTTCTTAAAAAATGGTTTCTGGTGGTTATAATTACCAAGACAAAAAACAACAAATGTTGGAGAGGATGTGGAGAAAAGGGAACCCACATACACTGCTTTTGGGAATGCGAACTGCTGCAGCCACTATGGAAAATGGTATGGAGATCTCTCAAAAAATTAAACATAGAAATACCATACAATCCAGCTATCCCACTACTGGTATTTATCTAAAGAAGTTGAAATCAACAATTCAAAGAGACTTATGCACCCCTATGTTCATTGCAGCATTATTCCCAATAGCCAAGATGTGGAAGCCACCCAAGTGCCCTTCTACGGATGAATGGATAAAGAAGATGTGGTATACATATACAATGGAATACTACTCAGTCATCAAAACCCCAAAATCGTCCCATTTGCAACAACATGGATGGACCTTGAGTGTATTATGTTAAGCAAAATAAGCCAGACAGAGAAAGACAAACAACATATGATTTCATTCATA
>NW_025797946.1:0-6114 GCF_021613505.1 Equus quagga | reverse complement strand
TATGAATGAAATCATATGTTGTTTGTCTTTCTCTGTCTGGCTTATTTTGCTTAACATAATACACTCAAGGTCCATCCATGTTGTTGCAAATGGGACGATTTTGGGGTTTTGATGACTGAGTAGTATTCCATTGTATATGTATACCACATCTTCTTTATCCATTCATCCGTAGAAGGGCACTTGGGTGGCTTCCACATCTTGGCTATTGGGAATAATGCTGCAATGAACATAGGGGTGCATAAGTCTCTTTGAATTGTTGATTTCAACTTCTTTAGATAAATACCAGTAGTGGGATAGCTGGATTGTATGGTATTTCTATGTTTAATTTTTTGAGAGATCTCCATACCATTTTCCATAGTGGCTGCAGCAGTTCGCATTCCCAAAAGCAGTGTATGTGGGTTCCCTTTTCTCCACATCCTCTCCAACATTTGTTGTTTTTTGTCTTGGTAATTATAACCACCAGAAACCATTTTTTAAGAAACTGTAACTTTGTTCTTTTCACATTATGCCATGCATGTCCAAAGAAACTTGATGAACTATACATATGTAACTTAAAGGACAATTTAGTCATCTGCTTTCTTACGTTTTAATAGGGAATGCAATGATACTGTGTCACTCCAAAGAGTACCTGGACAACCTTTTAGAAATAGAACTTCCAAAGGGTGAAGAGGGCCAAAAGGTACAAACTTCGAGTTATTAAATAAATAAGTCATGGGGATGTAATGTACAACATGGTGACTGTAGGTAATAATACTATATTGCATATTTGAAAGTTGCTAAGAGAGTAGATCTTAAAAGTTCTCATCATGAGAAAATAATTCTGTAACTATGTATGATGATGGATTTTAGACTTATTGTGGTGATCTTTTCACTGTATATCCAAATACCAAATCATTATGTTGTACACTAGAAACAAATATATTGTTATATGTTAATTATATCTCAAATTTTAAAAAGGAAATATATATGTATATTCTATTCTGTTTCTCTGAAGAACAATGACTAATACAAATAATGGCATCAGGAGTGATTCTAGAGGAGCTGATTCTTAAGGAGGAGTTTTCTGAATTGGTTCTGTGGTTTCTGGAATTGGCTGTCCCACATGAGTAGATTTAAAGACATTAATGACTTTGTTTCTAGTAGTGAAAAGGGCACTGATAGTCCCTGGCATGAGGTGGCAACAGAGATACTCAGGATGTCATTATTGATACTCCTAATGAAACACCTGTGAGAGGTAAGGATCTGGGTGACTATGTATATGATACCTTTGAAAAGTTTTGTCAAACTAATGAGTATAATGAGATTGGCTGGTTGCTCCTAATGTCCCTGGACAATGTGGGCGAAGAAAAGGATGAGCTCAGGTATTTGAATTCATAGTTCAATTGCTCCATAAATGGTCTGAACACTGTTGATTCTCCTCAGGACCCACTCCCACTGCCCCACTGCTTCCAGACCTGTAACAAGACTCAAGTTCTAGCAGGCCTCTAAAGGTGGGGTACAAAGTGGGGACCATGAAGAGGTGCACTACACTCTGAAAGGCTACTTGACTTTTCCAATTTATACAGACTGAAATCTGGGGAATACATGTAGGAATGGATATTAAGGGTGTGGGGTAATGGTGGAAGGAACCTAAGATTGGATCAAGTCAAGTTTATTGATATGAGCTCACTAAGCAGAGATTTTGCATTTAATGTTGCGGCTCAGGGAGTTAAAAAGGGCTCTGTCAGAGTTGAGTTATAAGGGACATTTCACCCAGAAGACATAACAATTATAAACATATGCACCAAACATCACAGCAACAAAACAGATGAGATGAATTGAAGGGAGAAGCAGATAATTCTATAATAATAGTTAGAGACTTCAATACTGTGCTTTCAATAATGATAGTACAACCAGACAGACATAAGGAAATAGAAGACTTGAACAACATTACAAACCAATTGGACCTAACATGCATCTACAGAATACTCTGTCCAGCAACAGCAGAAAGCACGTTTTTCTCAAGTGCACATGGAACTCTCTCCAGGACAGATCACATGTTAGGCTACAAAACAATTCTTAATACATTTTGAAAGATTCAAAGCATGCAAAGGATCTTTCTCCATCACAGTGAAGCGGAACCAGATGTTAATAACAGAAAGAAAACTGAAAAATTCACAAATATGTGGAAATTAAAAATACACTTTAAAAAACCAATGGGTCGGGGCTGGCCTCGTGGTCGAGTGGTTAAGTTCGCGCGCTCTGCTGCAGGCGGCCCAGTGTTTCATTGGTTCGAATCCTGGGCGCGGACATGGCACAGCTCATCAAACCACGCTGAGGCAGCGTCCCACATACCACAACTAGAAGGGCCCACAACGAAGAATATACAACTATGTACCGGAGGGGCTTTGGGGAGAAAAAGGAAAAAATAAAATCTTTAAAAAAAAAAAACAAAAACCAATGGGTCAAAGAAGAAATCAAAAAGGAAGTTAGAGTATACTTAGTCATTGAATGAAATTGAAAACACAACATACTGAGACCTACGGGAGGCAGTCAAAGCAGGGATGAGGGAGGTTCATCGCTATAAATGCTTACATTAAAAAGGAAGGAATGTCTAAGTCAATAACTTACCTTCTCATCTTAGGGAACTAGAAAAATAGGGCAAATTAAACCCAAATCAAGCAGGAGAAAGCAAAGCAAATGATAAATATTAGGTCATAGATATATAAAATAGAGAACAGAAAAATAATAGGAAAATCAATGAAACAAAAATTGATTTTCTAAAAAGACTTTTAAAAATGACAAAGCTTTAGGTAGACCGATTAAGAAGAAACAGACCAGACAAATAGCTAAAATCAGAAATGGAGATGGGAACATTACTACCAATTCTATATTTTTGAAAAAGACTATAAGAGAGTACTATGAACAACTGTATGCTAACAAATTGGATAAACTAGGTGAAATGGACAAATTCCTAGAAACACACAACCTACTAAGACTTCATCATGATGAAATAGAAAATCTGACTAGTCCTAGAACTGGTAAAGATATAAAATTAGTAATCGACAACCTCTCAACAAAGAACAGCTCAGAACCAGATGTCTTGACCGGTGAATTCTTCCAAATGTTTAAAGAAGAATTAACCCCTATCCTTCTGTATTGGTCAGGGTTCCCCAGAGAAACAAAACCAATAGATAGATAGATAGATAGAAGAGGAGATTTATTACAGGAACTGGCTCACATGATTATGCAGGCTGAGAAGTCCCATGGTCTGCTGTCTGCAAGCTGGAGAACCAGGAAAACTGGTAGTGTAATTCAGCCTTAGTCTAAATGCCTGAGAACCCCCAAATGACATTTTCTGCAGAAATAGAAAAAGCTATCCTAAAGTTATTATGGAACTTCAGGGGACTTCAAATACTCAAAACAATCTTGAAAAAGGACAAAATTGGAGGACTCCTTTTTCCTGATTTCAAAACTTATTATAAAGCTACAGTATTCAAAATGTGTGGTACTGGCATAAAGACAGACATATAGACCACTGGAATAGAATAGACAACTCAAAAGTAAACCCTTACATATATGGTCAAATCATTTTAGAAAAGGATGCTAAGACTAGTCAATGGGAAAAGGACAGTCTTTTTAACAAACGATGCTGGGAAAACTGGATATCCACATGGAAAAGAAAGAAGTTGTACCCTTACCTGACATGATTTAAAAAAATAAATTCAAAATTGGATACGGTTGTTTCCATATCTTAGCTATTGTAAAGTAAATCATGCTGTAATGAACATGGGATGCATGTATCTTTTCAAGTTAGTGGGTTTTTTTCCTTTCGATAAATACACAGAAGTAGAAATCCTGGATGATATGGCAGTTCTATTTTAATGTTTTGAGGAACCTGCATACTGTCTTCCATAGTGGCTGCACCAATTTACCTTCCCACCAACAGTGCACAAGGGTTCCCTTTGCTCCACATCCTTGCCAACACTTGTTATTTCTTGTCTTTTTGATAGCAGCCATTCTAACAGGTGTGAAGTGATCTCTCATTGAGATTTAGATTTGCATTTCCCTGATGATTAGTGATATTGAGCTTTTTTTCATCTGCCTGTTGGCCACCCATATATCTTCTATGGAAAAATGTCTATTCAGATCTTCTGGCCATTTTTTAATTGAATTGTTTGGGGGTTTTTGTTTTTGTTGTTTTATTTGCTGTTGAGTTGCATGAGCTCTTTATACTTTTGGATATTAACTCCTTATCAGATAGATGATTTACAAATATTTTCTCCCATTCAGAAGTTTTCTTTTCATTTTGTTGATGGTTTCCTTTGCTGTGCAGAAGCTTTTTAGTTTGATGTAGTCCCACTTGTTTATTTTTGCTTTTGTTACCTTTATTTTTGGTGTCATATCCAAAAAATCATCACCAAGACCAATATCAAGGAGCTTATTGCCTCTGTTTTCTTCTAGGAGTGTATGGTTTCAGATCTTACATTCAAGTCTTTAATTCCTTTTGAATTAATTTATGTCTATGGTGTAAGATTGTGGTGCAGTTTCATTCTTTTGCATGTGGCTGTGCAGTTTTCCCAACATCATTTATTGAAGAGACTGTCCTTTCCCCGTTGTATATTCTTTAAGGAAATCTAAGAGAGCATGATGAAGCATTTGGGACTAACAACACTAGGAATACTAGGTCTGAAGGGGCCTCCAGGGGTAAAGGGAGTGAGCAGCTGCTAGTCCTCTGAGAAGGAGAGCTGTAGCTGTAGGAGAGGGCACCCAACCAGAGCTGTAGCCTTCAGTAGAGGAGTGGGCTACTGCTAACCCACAAATGAGCAAGAAGGAACCCTGGGAAATAAATATGCCTACCTCACTCTTCTCTTGATCCCTAATCCAAGTGATGTTTGCCATTGGGTGAAAACAACCAAAAGCCAAAGGGTAAGGAAGCCCATTCATGCTGTCCAAAAAGGGTAGCCTGGCAGGGTACAGACCACAGTGAAAAAGGTTAAATGGTGGCAAACGTAGAATGTCCAGCATAGACCACTCACCTCTTTTTTTAATCAATAGACTTTGCTCTTTAGACTAATTTTAGGTTCACAGAAAAATTGAGTTGAAAGTACAGAGAGCTCCCATATACCCTCTCATCGCCCCCCACTTGTTTCCCCTATTATTGACATCTTGCATTAATGTAGTATATTTCTTACCATATTGATACATTATTATTAACTGAAGCCCATAGTTTACATTAGGGTTCACTCTAAGTGTTGTATATTTTATAGATTTTGACAAATATATAGTGACACATATCCACTTCTCTAATATATATACATATATATATATGTGACATATATACATAACAAATGTATATACATATATACCAAATATTTTTAAGACATATATCATCTCTCTGTCCCTCCCCCCAAACACTTGACAAGCACTCTTCTTTTTACTGTCTCCATAATGTTGCCTTTTCCAGAATGGCATACAGTTGGTATCATACAGTATGTAACGCTTCCAGATGGGCTTCTTTCACTTCACAGCATGCATCTAAGTTTCCTCACTGCTTTTTTTTTTTTTCAGAGCTTCAGTGCATGGTCATGTTCCTAGTAGTTAGTTTTTGGTTCTCTATGTGAGCCACTGCCACAGTATGACAGCTGACAGACAGGTGGGGTGGTTCCATGACCCGAGACAAACCCAGACGTGGCAGTGAGAGCACTAATCTTAACCAGTAGACCACCTGGGCTGGCTCTCCTCCACGTTTTTTTATGGCTTGATAGCTCATTTATTTTTATCACTGAATAATATTCCACTGTCTGGATGTACCTTAGTTTATTTATCCATTCACTTACTGAAGAACATCATGGTTGTTACCAAGTTTGGGTAATTATGAATAAACATTCATGTGCAGGATTTTGAGTGGACGAACATTTCCCACTCACTTGGTAAACACCACGAAGTGTGATTGCTGGATCATCTGCTAAGAGTATGTGTGGTTTTCTAGGAAACTGTCAAAGTGGCTATACCATTTTGCATTCCCACCAGCAATTAATGAAACTTCCTATTGCTCCACATCCTCACCAGCATTTGGTGTTGTTATCGTTTTGGATTTTAACCATTCTAATAGATGAGTAAGGCTATTTCATT
>NW_025797945.1:0-8418 GCF_021613505.1 Equus quagga | reverse complement strand
ATGAAATAGCCTTACTCATCTATTAGAATGGTTAAAATCCAAAACGCTAACAACACCAAATGCTGGTGAGGATGTGGAGCAACAGGAAGTTTCATTAATTGCTGGTGGGAATGCAAAATGGTATAGCCACTTCGACAGTTTCTTAGAAAACCACACATATTCTTAGCATATTATCCAGCAATCACACTTCGTGGTGTTTACTCAAGTGAGTGGGAAATTTCTGTTCACTCAAAATCCTGCACATGAATGTTTATTCATAATTACCCAAACTTGGCAACAACTAAGATGTCTTTCAGTAAGTGAACGGATAAATAAGCTAAGGTACATCCAGGCAGTGGAATATTATTCAGTGATAAAGATAAATGAGCTATCAAGCTGTAAAAAAACATGGAGGAGAGCCGGCCCTGGTGGTCTAGTGGTTAAGATTCGGTGCTCTCACTGCTCTGGTCTAGGTTCGTTTCCCTGGCATAGAAGCATAGCATCTGTCTGTCAGTTGTTATACTGTGGCAGCAGCTCACATAGAGAACTAGAAACTAACATCTAGGATATACAACCATGTGCTGAAGCTTTGAAAAAAAAAACATGGAGGAAACTTAAATGCATGCTGGTAAGCGAAAGAAGCCCATCTGAAAACCATACACATTGTATGATTCCAACTATCTGCCATTCTGGAGAAGGCAACATTATGGAGACAGTAAAAAGATCAGTGGTTGCCAAGTGTTTGCAGGGAGGGAGAGAGGGATAATATATGTATTAAATATATTTGTTATATATGTGTATACATTTGTTACCTCTCTATATATTTGTCACATATATATATTAGAGAGGTGGATATGTGTCATTATATATTTGTCAAAATCCATAAAATATACAACACCTAGAGTGAACCCTAATGTAAACTATGGACTTTAGTTAATAATAATGTATCAGTAAGGTAGCAAATATACTATACTAACGCAAGATGTTAATAATAGGGGAAACAAATGGGGGTGATAAGAGGGTGTATGGGATCTCTCTGTACTTTCAGCTCAATTTTTCTGTAAACCTAAAATTACTCTAAAGAATAAAGTCTATGAATTAAAAAAAATGGTGGATAGTCTATACTGGACATCTACATTTGCCACTATTCAACCTTTTTGACCATGCTCTGTGCCCTGCCAGGCTACCCTTTTTGGACAGCGTGGATGGGCTCCCTTGCCCTCTGGCTTCTGGCTGTTTTCACACAATGGGAAACACCAGTTGGATTACGGGTCAAGAGGAGAGTGAGGTAGGGATATTTATTTCCCAGGGTTCCTTCTTGCTCGTCTGTGGGTTGGCAGTAGCCCACTCCTCTATTGAAGGCTACAGCTCTGGTTGGGTGCCCTCTCCTGCAGCCACAGCTTGCCTTCTCAGAGGACTAGCAGCTGCTCACTCCCTTTGCCCCTGCAGGCCCCTTCAGGCCTAGTATTCCTAGTGTTGCTAGTCCCAAAACGCTTCATTGTGCCCTCTTACTTTTCCTTAAAGCTGACACATCTATTCAAATAATCTCCTCATTAACTTGTACTCAATTATCTTGTTTGAGGGTGTCATCCATTTCGTGCTGTCCTGTGACTGACACATTCACTTTAATAGAAATTGTGAAAAGAGAATACTTAAATCCTGGGAAAGTAAAACGTCTTTAGAGATTTTAATTTAATAAGATTCAAACAAGAAATGAGTACTTTCCTTGCTATAATACATATGTTTCAGTTATTAAAGCTGACAGGTAGCCTATACTGGAATTATGTGGATTACTGACTATACGAAAATAAATAAATAATACCATGGGTGAGAAGTTGAAGAGACTATAGAAATGAAGACATATGACAAACCACTGGCAAGAAAACACAAGTGCCAATTTTAAACGAGAAATGGTTAGAATATAATAAATTACATGATACTGGATGGGAACTCAGTAAATATTTCTTAAATTAAGCTTAAAATTTTTTAGCACTTAAAAATTAAGTTAATTAATTTTAAATTGTGTAAAATATGCCTAAAAAATTTACAACAAACTATCAGAAAGAGAAATTGAGAAAACAATCCCATTTACATTTACATCAAAAAGAATAAAATACGTATGAATCAATTTAACTGAGAAGGTGAAAGGCCTGCACACTGAGAACTATAAGGCACCGATGAAAGAAATTGAAGAAGACACAAACAAAGGGAAAGTTACTCCATGCTCATGGATTGGAAGAATCAATATTGTTAAAATGTCTGTACTACCTAAAGCAACCTACAGATTCAATGCAATCTCTATAGAAATTCCAATGGAATTTTTCACAGAAATAGAACAAACAATCCTAAGGTTTGTATGGACCACAAAAGACCCCAAAAAGCAGAGCAATCCTGAGAAAGAAGAACAAAGCTGGAGGCATCATACTCCCTGACTCCCAAACTATCTTACAAAGCTATAGTAATCAAAACAGTATGGTATAGCCATAAAAATAGACACATAGATCAATGGAACAGAATAGAGATCCCAGAAAGAAACCCACACATATATGATTAACTTATGACAAAGGAGCCAAGAATATACAATGGGGAAAGGACAGTCTCTTGAATAAATGGTGTTAGGAAAACTGCACAGCCACATGCAAATGAGTGAAACTGGACCACAATCTTACACCATACACAATAATTAATTCCAAGTGGATTAAAGACTTGAATGTAAGTTCTGAAACCATAACACTCCTAGAAGAAAACAGAGGCAATAAGCTCCTTGACCTTGGTCTTGGTGATGATTTTTTGGATATGACACCAAAAATAAAGGTAACAAAAGCAAAAATAAACAAGTGGGACTACATCAAACTAAAGAGCTTCTGCACAGCAAAGGAAATCATCAACTAAATGAAAAGATAACTGCTGAATGGGAGAAAATATTTGCAAAAAAAATATCAAAAAACCTGATAAGGAGTAAATATCCGAAATATATAAAGAACTCATACAACTCAATAGTGAAAAAACCCTCAAACAATGCAATTAAAAAATGGCCAGAAGATCTGAATAGACATTTTTCTAAAGAAGACATACAGATGGCCAACATACACATGAGAAGCTCAATATCACTAATCATCAGGGAAATGCAAATCAAAATCTCAATGAGATATCACTTCACACCTGTTAGAATGGCTGTTATCAAAAAGACGAGAGGGGCTGGCCCTAGGGCCGAGTGGTTAAGTTCTTGGGCTCTGCTTTGGTGGCCCATGGTTTCACCCATTTGGATCCTGGGTGTGGACATGGCACCACTCATCAGGCCATGCTGAGGTGGCGTCCCACATGCCACAACTAGAAGGACCCACAACTAAAATATGCAACTTTGGGGGGCTGGCCCCGTGGCCGAGTGGTTAAGTTCATGCGTTCCACTGCAGGCGGCCCAGTGTTTCGTTGGTTCGAATCCTGGGCGCGGACATGGCACTGCTCATCAAACCACGCTGAGGCAGTGTCCCACATACCACAACTAGAAGGACCCACAATGAAGAATATACAACTATGTACTGGGGGGATTTGGGGAGAAAAAGGAAAAAAAATAAAATCTGTAAAAAAAATAAAATAAAATAATAAAATATGCAACTTTGTACTGGGGGGATTTGGGGGGAAAAGGCAGAAAAAAAAAGAAGATTGGCAACAGTTGTTAGCTCAGGTGCCAATCTTTTTTTTTTCTTCTTCTTTAAAAAGACAGGAAATAACAAGTGTTGGCAAGGATGTGGAGCAAAGGGAACCCTTGTGCACTGTTGGTCGGAAGGTAAATTGGTGCAGCCACTATGGAAGACAGTATGGAGCTTCCTCAAAACATTAAAGAAACTTGAAAAGATATAGGCACCCATGTTCATTACAGCATTATTTACAACAGCCAAGATATGGAAACAACCTAAGTGTCCACTGACAGATGAATGGATAAAGAAAATATGGTATATACAATGGAATATTATTCAGTCATAAAAAAGAATGAAATCTTGCCATTTGCGACAACATGGATGGACCCTGAGACATTTTGCTAAGTGAAATAAGGTAGACAGAAAGAGACAAATACCATATTATCTCACTTATACATGGAATCTAAAACAAAAAACAAAAAACAACCAAGCTCATAGATACAGAGAATAGTCTGGCGGTTGTCAGAGGTGGGGGGTGGGGTTGGGCAAAATAAGTAAAGGGATCAAAGGTACAAATTTCCAGTTATAAAATAAATAAGACCTGGGGATGTAATGTATAGCATGACAACTATAGTTAATAATACTGTATTGCATATTTGAAAGTTACTAAGAGAGTAGATCTTAAAAGTTCTCATCACAAGAAAAAACATTTTGCAACAATGTGTGGTGATGGATGTTAACTAGACATATTGTGATCATTTTGCAATATATACAAATACTGAATCATGATGTTATACACCTGAAACTAATATGTTGTATGTCAGTTATACCTCAATAAAAAATAATAAAAAGAAAAAAAGAAAAAAATTATAATAATTTAACTTCTTAAATATCTCATATCAGTGTTCTCATCTGTAATCATTCCTCAAGATGCTACTGAAGAATGAGCACCATTTTTCATGTCATTAAATAGTCCACTACTAATTTTGAAGTTGTCTTTCTGATTTATAGTGGTGGTTTGGTCAACTCTGTCAACTATCCGCTGTTACTTTTTGATGCTATTTGAATTTCTTGCCTCACATTTTCTCCATTACATTAGACACAGTTGTCTATATTAGGTCTGTTACTGCGGTATGGTCTTTCTGAGTCTTATTTTCTGCTGGATTCATGATAGTTGTATACATGTTGAGGGTGTCAAAATCTAAATTCTGAGTGATGCTAGTGTGATATAAAAATTCTGTGTACTCATTGTCTTTGAAGCTATTTCTGTAACTATTCATCTTTTAAAATAAGTTTACTTCAGTTAAATTAAATTAAAATTTGTATATTATTGATTGGTTAGTACTCTCTTGGATTTTTCAGTTAGATTAAGTATGTTATTGAGTAGAACTGATTATAAAAACATATGTAAGGGAGGCAGCCCAGTGGCACAGTGGTTAAGTTCGCACATTCTGCTTTGGCGGCCTGGGATTTGCCAGTTCCAGTCCCAGGCACAGACCTATGCATTGCTTATCAAGCCATGCTGTGGCAGGCATCCCACATACAAAGTAGAGGAAGATGGGCACAGATGTTAGCTCAGGGCCAGTCTTCCTCAGCAAAAAGAGGAGGATTGGCGGCAGACGTTAGCTCAGGGTTAATCTTCCTTAAAAAAAAATAAAATAAAAATAAAAACATATGTAGGGGCCAGCCGTATGGCACAGTGATTAAGTTCATGTGCTCTGCTTGGGTGGTCCAGGATTTCATAGCTTGGGATCCTGTGCGTGGACCTACACCACTCATCAGGTCATGCTGAGGGTGCATCCCACATAGCACAACCAGAGGGACCTACAACTAGAATATACAACTATGTACTGGGGAGCTTTGGGGAGAAGAAGAAGAAGGAAAAAAAGATTGGCAACAGATGTTAGCTCAGGTTCCAATCTTTAAAAGAAAGTGTAAAAAATTTACAATTTTAACCATTTTCAAGTGTGCAGTTCAGTGGTATTAAGTACATTCACAATGTTGTGAGACCATCACCACCATCCATCCCCAGAACTTTTTTCACCTTGCCAAACTGACTCTCTGTACCCATTACGCAATAACTCCTCATTTCCTCTTCCCTCAGCACCTAGAAATCACCATTCTACTTTCTGTATCTATGAATTTCACCACTCTAAGTACCTCGTATGAGTGGTATAATACAGTACTTATCCTTTTGTGACTGGCTCATTTCACTCATGTCTTCAAGGTTCATCCATGGTGTAGCATGTGTCAGTATTTCATTACTTTTTATGGCCAAATCATATTACATTGTATGGATATACCACCTTTGGCTTATCCATTCGTTCATCATGGGATGCTTGAGTTTCTTCTGCTTTTTGGTTATTGTGAATAATACTGCTATGAACATGATGTCCACATATGTCTCTGTGTCCTTGCTTTCAATTCTTTTGGGTGTAACCCAGAAGTAGAATTGCTGGATCATATGGTAATTCTATTTTTAACTTTCTGAGGAACCACGATACTGTTTTCCATAGTAATTCCACTGTTTTATATTTCCACCAACAGTGCACAAAGGTTTCATTTTCTCTACATCCTTGCCAACACTTGTTATTTTCTGTGTTTTTGATAGTAGCCATCCTAATGTGTGTGAAATGGTATCTTATTGTGGTTTCGATTTGCATTTCCCTAATCATTAAGAATATTAAGCATCTTTTCATATGCTTATTGGCCATTCATATATATTTTTTTGAGAAATGTCTATTTAAGTCCTTTACCCACTTTTGAATTGGGTTATTTTCTTTTTCGATGTTGAGTTTTAGGGGGTTCTCTGTATATTCTCAGTACTAACTCCTTATTAGATCTTTGATACCTGATATTTACAAATATCTTCTCCTATTCTGTGATTTGCATTTTTACTCTATTGATAATGTTCTTTGATACACCAAGGGTTTTTTTTTTTTTGAAGTCCAGTTTGTCTGTTTTTCCTTTTGTTGCCTGGGCCTTTGGTGACATATCCAAGCAATCATTGTTAAATCAACATTGTGAGGCTTTCCCCCTATGTTATCTTCTAAGAGTTTTATAGTTTTAGCTCTTATAGTTATGTTTTTGATCCAATTTTGAATTTATTTTTTAATCTTGTTAGGTAAAGGTACAACTTCATTCTTTTGCATGTGGATATCCAGTTTTCCCATCATCAATTGTTGAAAAGATTGTCCTTTTCCCATTGACTAATGGTAGCATCCTTTTCTAAAATCATTTGACTGTATATGTGCAGGTTTATTTTTTGGTTCTTTAGTCTATTCCAGTGGTCTATATGTCTGACTTTATGCCAGTACCACACTATTTTGATGACTGTAGCTTTGTAATAAGTCTTGAAATCAGGAAAAATGAGTCCTCCAATTTTGTCCTCCTTTTTCAAGATTGTTTTAAGTATTTGGGGTCCCCTGAGATTCTGTAATAAATTTAGGATGAATATTTCTATTCCTGCAAAAAATGTCATTGGCCATGCTGTGGTGCTGGCCCACGTTCAGAAGAGAGGAAGATTTGTAGTGAATGTCAGCTTGGGGAGAATCTTCCCCAAGGAAAGAGGAAGATCAGCTCAGGGTAAAAGTTTCATTGCAAAAAAAAAAAATCTTTCCTTTGTTAGAGTGCCAAGCACTGGCTCCAAAGTGTTCAGTGTGAACTGCAGCCGGCTTTTTTTTGATTCACCAAACAGGAACTAACTCAGTTGGTGGAACCAAGTTCTCCCTCTATTCAATCCTCACCCACCAACAGAAACAATCAACAAGCTTGTGGACACTTAGAATCAACTGTGTTTCATGGTGTTGAAGATCACTTGTAAGGCTAACAGTACAAGAGGGAAATCAATATTAGCTCATTGTCTCCTGATCAGCCCCCTCTGTGGTAGGCACTACTCTTAGGGTCCTCAGGTAATGATAACCCAGGCACAGTGTGGTGCCAGCGGCAACACTTTAAGACAGAATGACAATTAAATTAGTTTTTGCCACAGCTGTACAAACAAACAAATAAAAATCAGCAACAAAATAAAAACAGTACAACCTCGAAAACGCAATGTGTGAAATCGCCCCCTCCCCTATGTCATTCCCTCCCACCTCAAAATTGTTTATTAGGAGAGTATATTTCTGGGTGAACAGAATACCCGTTTAGTCCGCGGGAAAAACTGGAAGGACGAAGGTTCTTCTCAGGAACAGCTGTCCCACCCTGGACTCTGAGAGGCCAGCGGGGTCTGGAGTGCGAAGCCACCAGCCGCAGGCGCAGTCGGCGCTCCGCAGAAGTTACAGGTCGGGGCTTCAGAGCGCCTGGGGGGAAAGGTCCGCCCCGACAAAGAGGACAATGCCTATGAGGAGGATGAACCAAAAGCTCGAAGGCGTTCTGACCTGGGCCAGCATCTCTCCCCAGAAGCCCCCTAATTTATTTTTGGCCGCTGCTCCTTTTGCTTCGTGTTGACTGCCAAAGGCTTGAGTGCAAACGCACTGGTCCCCTTATGCCACCGCGGCGCAGGTTTGCTTAGGAATCTCTATTCCTGGACTCTCGTCTCCCTTCCCTGTTCCGCAGCAAAGTCCAGGCGACCTGACACTGACCTTTGCCTCCTCCTGTCCTCCCCTGGGTTCGCCCTTTCTGCTCGGGTCGAGCCCTGGCGACGAGCTGCAGGACAGTCTGGGCCGGCGGGCCCCTGGGGCGCCAAAGGGCTCGCTGTCCCATTCCGCACTCCCCGCCCCACGAGCGCCTCTCTGGGATTTTTGAGCTACAGCAGCTCCCGCTGGGATCCTCCTCTCCGGGGCGGTGTGGCGGGTGCGGG
>NW_025797944.1:0-8418 GCF_021613505.1 Equus quagga | reverse complement strand
CCCGCACCCGCCACACCGCCCCGGAGAGGAGGATCCCAGCGGGAGCTGCTGTAGCTCAAAAATCCCAGAGAGGCGCTCGTGGGGCGGGGAGTGCGGAATGGGACAGCGAGCCCTTTGGCGCCCCAGGGGCCCGCCGGCCCAGACTGTCCTGCAGCTCGTCGCCAGGGCTCGACCCGAGCAGAAAGGGCGAACCCAGGGGAGGACAGGAGGAGGCAAAGGTCAGTGTCAGGTCGCCTGGACTTTGCTGCGGAACAGGGAAGGGAGACGAGAGTCCAGGAATAGAGATTCCTAAGCAAACCTGCGCCGCGGTGGCATAAGGGGACCAGTGCGTTTGCACTCAAGCCTTTGGCAGTCAACACGAAGCAAAAGGAGCAGCGGCCAAAAATAAATTAGGGGGCTTCTGGGGAGAGATGCTGGCCCAGGTCAGAACGCCTTCGAGCTTTTGGTTCATCCTCCTCATAGGCATTGTCCTCTTTGTCGGGGCGGACCTTTCCCCCCAGGCGCTCTGAAGCCCCGACCTGTAACTTCTGCGGAGCGCCGACTGCGCCTGCGGCTGGTGGCTTCGCACTCCAGACCCCGCTGGCCTCTCAGAGTCCAGGGTGGGACAGCTGTTCCTGAGAAGAACCTTCGTCCTTCCAGTTTTTCCCGCGGACTAAACGGGTATTCTGTTCACCCAGAAATATACTCTCCTAATAAACAATTTTGAGGTGGGAGGGAATGACATAGGGGAGGGGGCGATTTCACACATTGCGTTTTCGAGGTTGTACTGTTTTTATTTTGTTGCTGATTTTTATTTGTTTGTTTGTACAGCTGTGGCAAAAACTAATTTAATTGTCATTCTGTCTTAAAGTGTTGCCGCTGGCACCACACTGTGCCTGGGTTATCATTACCTGAGGACCCTAAGAGTAGTGCCTACCACAGAGGGGGCTGATCAGGAGACAATGAGCTAATATTGATTTCCCTCTTGTACTGTTAGCCTTACAAGTGATCTTCAACACCATGAAACACAGTTGATTCTAAGTGTCCACAAGCTTGTTGATTGTTTCTGTTGGTGGGTGAGGATTGAATAGAGGGAGAACTTGGTTCCACCAACTGAGTTAGTTCCTGTTTGGTGAATCAAAAAAAAGCCGGCTGCAGTTCACACTGAACACTTTGGAGCCAGTGCTTGGCACTCTAACAAAGGAAAGATTTTTTTTTTTTGCAATGAAACTTTTACCCTGAGCTGATCTTCCTCTTTCCTTGGGGAAGATTCTCCCCAAGCTGACATTCACTACAAATCTTCCTCTCTTCTGAACGTGGGCCAGCACCACAGCATGGCCAATGACATTTTTTGCAGGAATAGAAATATTCATCCTAAATTTATTACAGAATCTCAGGGGACCCCAAATACTTAAAACAATCTTGAAAAAGGAGGACAAAATTGGAGGACTCATTTTTCCTGATTTCAAGACTTATTACAAAGCTACAGTCATCAAAATAGTGTGGTACTGGCATAAAGTCAGACATATAGACCACTGGAATAGACTAAAGAACCAAAAAATAAACCTGCACATATACAGTCAAATGATTTTAGAAAAGGATGCTACCATTAGTCAATGGGAAAAGGACAATCTTTTCAACAATTGATGATGGGAAAACTGGATATCCACATGCAAAAGAATGAAGTTGTACCTTTACCTAACAAGATTAAAAAATAAATTCAAAATTGGATCAAAAACATAACTATAAGAGCTAAAACTATAAAACTCTTAGAAGATAACATAGGGGGAAAGCCTCACAATGTTGATTTAACAATGATTGCTTGGATATGTCACCAAAGGCCCAGGCAACAAAAGGAAAAACAGACAAACTGGACTTCAAAAAAAAAAAAACCCTTGGTGTATCAAAGAACATTATCAATAGAGTAAAAATGCAAATCACAGAATAGGAGAAGATATTTGTAAATATCAGGTATCAAAGATCTAATAAGGAGTTAGTACTGAGAATATACAGAGAACCCCCTAAAACTCAACATCGAAAAAGAAAATAACCCAATTCAAAAGTGGGTAAAGGACTTAAATAGACATTTCTCAAAAAAATATATATGAATGGCCAATAAGCATATGAAAAGATGCTTAATATTCTTAATGATTAGGGAAATGCAAATCGAAACCACAATAAGATACCATTTCACACACATTAGGATGGCTACTATCAAAAACACAGAAAATAACAAGTGTTGGCAAGGATGTAGAGAAAATGAAACCTTTGTGCACTGTTGGTGGAAATATAAAACAGTGGAATTACTATGGAAAACAGTATCGTGGTTCCTCAGAAAGTTAAAAATAGAATTACCATATGATCCAGCAATTCTACTTCTGGGTTACACCCAAAAGAATTGAAAGCAAGGACACAGAGACATATGTGGACATCATGTTCATAGCAGTATTATTCACAATAACCAAAAAGCAGAAGAAACTCAAGCATCCCATGATGAACGAATGGATAAGCCAAAGGTGGTATATCCATACAATGTAATATGATTTGGCCATAAAAAGTAATGAAATACTGACACATGCTACACCATGGATGAACCTTGAAGACATGAGTGAAATGAGCCAGTCACAAAAGGATAAGTACTGTATTATACCACTCATACGAGGTACTTAGAGTGGTGAAATTCATAGATACAGAAAGTAGAATGGTGATTTCTAGGTGCTGAGGGAAGAGGAAATGAGGAGTTATTGCGTAATGGGTACAGAGAGTCAGTTTGGCAAGGTGAAAAAAGTTCTGGGGATGGATGGTGGTGATGGTCTCACAACATTGTGAATGTACTTAATACCACTGAACTGCACACTTGAAAATGGTTAAAATTGTAAATTTTTTACACTTTCTTTTAAAGATTGGAACCTGAGCTAACATCTGTTGCCAATCTTTTTTTCCTTCTTCTTCTTCTCCCCAAAGCTCCCCAGTACATAGTTGTATATTCTAGTTGTAGGTCCCTCTGGTTGTGCTATGTGGGATGCACCCTCAGCATGACCTGATGAGTGGTGTAGGTCCACGCACAGGATCCCAAGCTATGAAATCCTGGACCACCCAAGCAGAGCACATGAACTTAATCACTGTGCCATACGGCTGGCCCCTACATATGTTTTTATTTTTATTTTATTTTTTTTTAAGGAAGATTAACCCTGAGCTAACGTCTGCCGCCAATCCTCCTCTTTTTGCTGAGGAAGACTGGCCCTGAGCTAACATCTGTGCCCATCTTCCTCTACTTTGTATGTGGGATGCCTGCCACAGCATGGCTTGATAAGCAATGCATAGGTCTGTGCCTGGGACTGGAACTGGCAAATCCCAGGCCGCCAAAGCAGAATGTGCGAACTTAACCACTGTGCCACTGGGCTGCCTCCCTTACATATGTTTTTATAATCAGTTCTACTCAATAACATACTTAATCTAACTGAAAAATCCAAGAGAGTACTAACCAATCAATAATATACAAATTTTAATTTAATTTAACTGAAGTAAACTTATTTTAAAAGATGAATAGTTACAGAAATAGCTTCAAAGACAATGAGTACACAGAATTTTTATATCACACTAGCATCACTCAGAATTTAGATTTTGACACCCTCAACATGTATACAACTATCATGAATCCAGCAGAAAATAAGACTCAGAAAGACCATACCGCAGTAACAGACCTAATATAGACAACTGTGTCTAATGTAATGGAGAAAATGTGAGGCAAGAAATTCAAATAGCATCAAAAAGTAACAGCGGATAGTTGACAGAGTTGACCAAACCACCACTATAAATCAGAAAGACAACTTCAAAATTAGTAGTGGACTATTTAATGACATGAAAAATGGTGCTCATTCTTCAGTAGCATCTTGAGGAATGATTACAGATGAGAACACTGATATGAGATATTTAAGAAGTTAAATTATTATAATTTTTTTCTTTTTTTCTTTTTATTATTTTTTATTGAGGTATAACTGACATACAACATATTAGTTTCAGGTGTATAACATCATGATTCAGTATTTGTATATATTGCAAAATGATCACAATATGTCTAGTTAACATCCATCACCACACATTGTTGCAAAATGTTTTTTCTTGTGATGAGAACTTTTAAGATCTACTCTCTTAGTAACTTTCAAATATGCAATACAGTATTATTAACTATAGTTGTCATGCTATACATTACATCCCCAGGTCTTATTTATTTTATAACTGGAAATTTGTACCTTTGATCCCTTTACTTATTTTGCCCAACCCCACCCCCCACCTCTGACAACCGCCAGACTATTCTCTGTATCTATGAGCTTGGTTGTTTTTTGTTTTTTGTTTTAGATTCCATGTATAAGTGAGATAATATGGTATTTGTCTCTTTCTGTCTACCTTATTTCACTTAGCAAAATGTCTCAGGGTCCATCCATGTTGTCGCAAATGGCAAGATTTCATTCTTTTTTATGACTGAATAATATTCCATTGTATATACCATATTTTCTTTATCCATTCATCTGTCAGTGGACACTTAGGTTGTTTCCATATCTTGGCTGTTGTAAATAATGCTGTAATGAACATGGGTGCCTATATCTTTTCAAGTTTCTTTAATGTTTTGAGGAAGCTCCATACTGTCTTCCATAGTGGCTGCACCAATTTACCTTCCGACCAACAGTGCACAAGGGTTCCCTTTGCTCCACATCCTTGCCAACACTTGTTATTTCCTGTCTTTTTAAAGAAGAAGAAAAAAAAAAGATTGGCACCTGAGCTAACAACTGTTGCCAATCTTCTTTTTTTTTCTGCCTTTTCCCCCCAAATCCCCCCAGTACAAAGTTGCATATTTTATTATTTTATTTTATTTTTTTTACAGATTTTATTTTTTTTCCTTTTTCTCCCCAAATCCCCCCAGTACATAGTTGTATATTCTTCATTGTGGGTCCTTCTAGTTGTGGTATGTGGGACACTGCCTCAGCGTGGTTTGATGAGCAGTGCCATGTCCGCGCCCAGGATTCGAACCAACGAAACACTGGGCCGCCTGCAGTGGAACGCATGAACTTAACCACTCGGCCACGGGGCCAGCCCCCCAAAGTTGCATATTTTAGTTGTGGGTCCTTCTAGTTGTGGCATGTGGGACGCCACCTCAGCATGGCCTGATGAGTGGTGCCATGTCCACACCCAGGATCCAAATGGGTGAAACCATGGGCCACCAAAGCAGAGCCCAAGAACTTAACCACTCGGCCCTAGGGCCAGCCCCTCTCGTCTTTTTGATAACAGCCATTCTAACAGGTGTGAAGTGATATCTCATTGAGATTTTGATTTGCATTTCCCTGATGATTAGTGATATTGAGCTTCTCATGTGTATGTTGGCCATCTGTATGTCTTCTTTAGAAAAATGTCTATTCAGATCTTCTGGCCATTTTTTAATTGCATTGTTTGAGGGTTTTTTCACTATTGAGTTGTATGAGTTCTTTATATATTTCGGATATTTACTCCTTATCAGGTTTTTTGATATTTTTTTTGCAAATATTTTCTCCCATTCAGCAGTTATCTTTTCATTTAGTTGATGATTTCCTTTGCTGTGCAGAAGCTCTTTAGTTTGATGTAGTCCCACTTGTTTATTTTTGCTTTTGTTACCTTTATTTTTGGTGTCATATCCAAAAAATCATCACCAAGACCAAGGTCAAGGAGCTTATTGCCTCTGTTTTCTTCTAGGAGTGTTATGGTTTCAGAACTTACATTCAAGTCTTTAATCCACTTGGAATTAATTATTGTGTATGGTGTAAGATTGTGGTCCAGTTTCACTCATTTGCATGTGGCTGTGCAGTTTTCCTAACACCATTTATTCAAGAGACTGTCCTTTCCCCATTGTATATTCTTGGCTCCTTTGTCATAAGTTAATCATATATGTGTGGGTTTCTTTCTGGGATCTCTATTCTGTTCCATTGATCTATGTGTCTATTTTTATGGCTATACCATACTGTTTTGATTACTATAGCTTTGTAAGATAGTTTGGGAGTCAGGGAGTATGATGCCTCCAGCTTTGTTCTTCTTTCTCAGGATTGCTCTGCTTTTTGGGGTCTTTTGTGGTCCATACAAACCTTAGGATTGTTTGTTCTATTTCTGTGAAAAATTCCATTGGAATTTCTATAGAGATTGCATTGAATCTGTAGGTTGCTTTAGGTAGTACAGACATTTTAACAATATTGATTCTTCCAATCCATGAGCATGGAGTAACTTTCCCTTTGTTTGTGTCTTCTTCAATTTCTTTCATCGGTGCCTTATAGTTCTCAGTGTGCAGGCCTTTCACCTTCTCAGTTAAATTGATTCATACGTATTTTATTCTTTTTGATGTAAATGTAAATGGGATTGTTTTCTCAATTTCTCTTTCTGATAGTTTGTTGTAAATTTTTTAGGCATATTTTACACAATTTAAAATTAATTAACTTAATTTTTAAGTGCTAAAAAATTTTAAGCTTAATTTAAGAAATATTTACTGAGTTCCCATCCAGTATCATGTAATTTATTATATTCTAACCATTTCTCGTTTAAAATTGGCACTTGTGTTTTCTTGCCAGTGGTTTGTCATATGTCTTCATTTCTATAGTCTCTTCAACTTCTCACCCATGGTATTATTTATTTATTTTCGTATAGTCAGTAATCCACATAATTCCAGTATAGGCTACCTGTCAGCTTTAATAACTGAAACATATGTATTATAGCAAGGAAAGTACTCATTTCTTGTTTGAATCTTATTAAATTAAAATCTCTAAAGACGTTTTACTTTCCCAGGATTTAAGTATTCTCTTTTCACAATTTCTATTAAAGTGAATGTGTCAGTCACAGGACAGCACGAAATGGATGACACCCTCAAACAAGATAATTGAGTACAAGTTAATGAGGAGATTATTTGAATAGATGTGTCAGCTTTAAGGAAAAGTAAGAGGGCACAATGAAGCGTTTTGGGACTAGCAACACTAGGAATACTAGGCCTGAAGGGGCCTGCAGGGGCAAAGGGAGTGAGCAGCTGCTAGTCCTCTGAGAAGGCAAGCTGTGGCTGCAGGAGAGGGCACCCAACCAGAGCTGTAGCCTTCAATAGAGGAGTGGGCTACTGCCAACCCACAGACGAGCAAGAAGGAACCCTGGGAAATAAATATCCCTACCTCACTCTCCTCTTGACCCGTAATCCAACTGGTGTTTCCCATTGTGTGAAAACAGCCAGAAGCCAGAGGGCAAGGGAGCCCATCCACGCTGTCCAAAAAGGGTAGCCTGGCAGGGCACAGAGCATGGTCAAAAAGGTTGAATAGTGGCAAATGTAGATGTCCAGTATAGACTATCCACCATTTTTTTTAATTCATAGACTTTATTCTTTAGAGTAATTTTAGGTTTACAGAAAAATTGAGCTGAAAGTACAGAGAGATCCCATACACCCTCTTATCACCCCCATTTGTTTCCCCTATTATTAACATCTTGCGTTAGTATAGTATATTTGCTACCTTACTGATACATTATTATTAACTAAAGTCCATAGTTTACATTAGGGTTCACTCTAGGTGTTGTATATTTTATGGATTTTGACAAATATATAATGACACATATCCACCTCTCTAATATATATATGTGACAAATATATAGAGAGGTAACAAATGTATACACATATATAACAAATATATTTAATACATATATTATCCCTCTCTCCCTCCCTGCAAACACTTGGCAACCACTGATCTTTTTACTGTCTCCATAATGTTGCCTTCTCCAGAATGGCAGATAGTTGGAATCATACAATGTGTATGGTTTTCAGATGGGCTTCTTTCGCTTACCAGCATGCATTTAAGTTTCCTCCATGTTTTTTTTTTCAAAGCTTCAGCACATGGTTGTATATCCTAGATGTTAGTTTCTAGTTCTCTATGTGAGCTGCTGCCACAGTATAACAACTGACAGACAGATGCTATGCTTCTATGCCAGGGAAACGAACCTAGACCAGAGCAGTGAGAGCACCGAATCTTAACCACTAGACCACCAGGGCCGGCTCTCCTCCATGTTTTTTTACAGCTTGATAGCTCATTTATCTTTATCACTGAATAATATTCCACTGCCTGGATGTACCTTAGCTTATTTATCCGTTCACTTACTGAAAGACATCTTAGTTGTTGCCAAGTTTGGGTAATTATGAATAAACATTCATGTGCAGGATTTTGAGTGAACAGAAATTTCCCACTCACTTGAGTAAACACCACGAAGTGTGATTGCTGGATAATATGCTAAGAATATGTGTGGTTTTCTAAGAAACTGTCGAAGTGGCTATACCATTTTGCATTCCCACCAGCAATTAATGAAACTTCCTGTTGCTCCACATCCTCACCAGCATTTGGTGTTGTTAGCGTTTTGGATTTTAACCATTCTAATAGATGAGTAAGGCTATTTCAT
>NW_025797943.1:0-6146 GCF_021613505.1 Equus quagga | reverse complement strand
TCCTCCCCTGCCCCAGCATTCTTCCATCTTCTGTGGTGAGAATCTCTGGCTTTTATCTATGCTTTCCCATTGTGTTGGCACTCTCTGTCAAATAAGGAATAGCTTCTCAATTCTAATTTTTTCTTTCGACCCACAGGAGATATCTCCCTCGCAGCTGAGAATCTCACTGAGCACCTCCAGCCCTGGGTTGGGGTGGGCTCTGGTCACTGCGGGTGTCCTCGGAGCTGCCTCCTTCTGGCTGTGCTGGGTGAGCTCGCCTTCTACCCTCTCTCTCTGGCTGGCAAAAAGGAATCCATGAACAATGTGCAGAACAACAGTTCGATGAAATGGCGGTGGTGAGGGGTATAGGAAGTAAGGGGAGGAATTTTATTCAAGTGAATGAATTTAGAGGCAATTTGTCATTTGACCCCAGAAAGGAGCCGAGAGGGAGACTACAGAATGCCTCCTGGCTCAGGTCAAAGGGTGGAGGACTCCTCTTTCCTCCCTCCACATTACAGCAGCCTCGGTGCCCTTGATTGCACTGGGTGCTGGGGACCTCATCCCCAGGGCCAATCCTGCGCTGGTTCAGAGAAAAGGGTTTCAGGAACCCACAGACTTCTTGGAAACCTGAGGGAGGCTGCCTGCCTGCTTCCCCCTCTTTAACGTACCTGTTACAGAACACCATGTCTCCCCTCCGTTACCCTCAACCATTCTCATCTGTCCCCTTTCTGGTAAACAACCACTTTCAACCCTTTTAGCTTATGTTTTGTTCTTTACCTCCATGTCTCTTGATAGCATACATTCGTGCTTTGATTTTTCACTTTTAGACATTATCTTTGACATTCCAAAATCGCTTCCTCCCGCAGTTCCTATCCTGCCCCCAAACAAATGCAATCTCATCCTCCTAGTGTAGGTATATGGTTGTTTTAACTGGACCAGGAGACAGAGTTACAATTATTCACTTATGGAAATGATACACAGGCCTAAGACACATGTTAGACTTCCTTAATTGTCCTTTCCATACATATTGATGTTTTTGAGGGGTTTAATAATTGCCTGATGGTTTCATTTTCTTACTTTCCATGATCTTCTAATTTCATAAATTTATCCCCCAACTCTCCCCCAGTTAAGTGAATCTTTTCTCAGTCCCTTCACACTCGTGATGGTTGTTGTCTAAGTCCTTTTCTTGGTGCAACCTCCCCTCAGCGTCCCACTCACCCAGGCCAGCCTGCTCCTGTCTGGGCCCACTGCCAGCTGTCCTGTAGACTCCTCTCCCTGCCCTTCTCCCTGGTGACTCCCTTTCCCTTCTCAAGGGTTGATGCCCTTTTTTCCCAGATCCAAGTCTTCTTCTTTTGTAGTATACTCCCTTCTTTTCCTGGAGCACATTGCTGTACTTCCCAAAAAAGGGCTCATGAGAGGAAAATTTCAGATGCCTTCATGTCTGATTTTCTTCCTATTTTTCAGGGATGGGTTCGGGAGTCATGGTCACCCCCGGCAGGAACAAGTAGGGTCACAGGAAGATCCCCACCAAGGAGCAAGATGACCCTCTAGTGCATGAAGAGTCTGAGTCATTCTTATCCTGATTTCTTAGGCAAATAAAATAATATCAGATCCTGAGGTCTTGTCTGATTCTTAGAGCCTATGCAAGTCCTTGTTCTGAAGGAATGGGTCATCTTGGACAAGCATCCTCAGGACTCTGGGTCTCAATTTCCTTGCTTGGGCAATGGGCTGAATTGCTTGCTTTTCTCACATCCCTAAGGAAAGGCTGTGAGGGGAAGTGGTTTGAAGCCCGGGCTCCAAGAGGTATGGACTTTTTGGGCTCCTGTCATGACTGATAAAGCCTTGAATGACTGGAATACTTATTCCCTTTTCACCCTGTAATCTAGGGTTTCCTCCCACCTCCCACCTCCTTCCCTTGTTCTGCAACAGAGCCCAGGTGAGCACCTACAGAGCCTTTGCCCTCTTGAGACACCCTTTCAGCTCCAGGACTGGTCTGGTGGGGACTGCAGGACAGCCTCTGCACCAGGTGGCCCCAGGTTCCCAACAACTCCCTGTACCCCTCTGCACTCATTTACCTCTGCCCACAATGCTCTTCCTGGGTTCCAGCTGCTACAATCTGTTCCACATGTTATCAGTTCTTGGGCAGCGTTTGAGCAAGCAGAGTGGCAGGGCGTGGGTGGCTGAATTCAAGGTGAGGGAGCTAGAATCCTCTACTGGAGGTTCTCTATTCTTCAAGAGGAGGAGAGACCCCGTTTTAAAGGAGAGCAGGTGGGTAAGAACCCAGGAGGCTATTTTCAGTTCAGGCACCATCCTCCCTGGGACCAGCTAATTGACAAGCTGGTCTCATTAGGAGATGGTAAGAAAAAAAGAGAAAAAAATCCACCTTGACTTTGTCATTGTATAATTCTTTCCAAAGGCATCCTCAGCCCCAGGCTTTTCTGGGCATAGAATTGCATGTTTAGTTTTGTTAAAAAAAAAAAAAAAGAAACAACGACTATACACTGTGGAGAGTGGCGCACCAGTCTACATTCCCTCCAGCAATGAATGAATCCAGTGTTTGCTGTTATTGCTGCTTCTTATTTTATCCATTCTGATTTTGGTTTTAATTTGCATCTCCCTAATGGCCAGTGATGTTGAACATCTTTTCCTGTCTTTATTTGCCACCCACATATCCCCTTTAATGCAATTTCTGTTGATGTCTTTGTCCAGTTTCCTACAGCATAGTTTGATTTTTTAAAATTGATGGATGGTAGTTTTCTTTAGGTGGTCAAGATACCCGTCCTTTGTCGGGTCTGTGGTTTGCGCTGGTAAACTTTTGAGTCATGCATATCTGCTTTTCTTCCTCTTCTTTGGGGATAGATTTTGGACTTGAGCTCGCCTCTGGCCGGGAAAGCCGAGTCTTTGGAGCAGGCTGCCAGGCCCAGGAGACCCCACCCTGAGCCAGCGCAGGGGAGAGTTAGCGCCATTCCTGTCCTCATTTCTCGGAAGCAGGCCGAGAAATATAAGGTCCTGGGCTGGGACCTCCTCTGACTCTTCCAGCCCTGGGAAGACCGGCTCCATCCCTGAGAAGCCTGGATTCTAGTGCAGCGGGAGGATTGGGTGTCCTGGGGCCGGCCTCCTAGGTCGGGCCTCACTTTCCTTCCAGGGCCCGGATGATCAGACCCTCCGTGCAGCTGCGGCGAGGAAAGCTGTGGGGGAACGTGCTCTGTAACCAGAGAGCGCGACGCAAACGTTAAGGCCCTGGTGGCTCCACCGGGGATGTCTCCATAAACCCCAGTTGGAACGGCTGACGCCGCCCTCATTGCCGCCCTCATTGCCATCTCTACCCCAATTGCCGGAGAGGAAGGACGGTTGAGTCGGGGTTGCAGCCCGAGTGGCAAGAGAGGGAGGAAAAGTGGGCAGAATTGGAAGAAAGAGGGGAAAAGACGAACCCGGCGGGGAGGGGGCCGGCGACTTGCGAGCGCTCGGCTGGGCCTGCGACTCACTTCCGGAGCCCAAACGTGGCGGGTCCCACCCGGGCGCCCAGGTCCCGCGCCCGCAGCCGGGACTCCTCCGCCACGTTGTCAGAAACTGGCTAAAACGCACCTGCACTCAGTTTCCAGCCTGGCGGCCCCCACCCCCTTCTGTCAGTTTCTAGTTGCCCTGTACCCAGCCCCCATCCCTCCTTTTCATCCTAGTTGGCTTGGGCAGCCACTTCCTTAGCACCGTTCTTGGCTCCTAAGGCCTGGAGTCATTAAGTCACGTGTCGCCTTTTCACACCGGAATCTCAGGTTCCGGTATCTGCTTGTCATCATTCTCTGCCTCCCGCCTGGCCCGGCAGTTCCGTAGCGGAATCCGCGGCCTCAATAAGCTCCCAAACAGGGCTTTGCTGTCCTGGTGCTGCTCCGGGAAGGCTGTCTGCCCCGGGCAGGGCTGGGGGGACTGGCAGCACAGTGCGCGCGCCTCGCCTCGCCTCGCAGGTCCCAAATGAGTCACCTCCTGCGGGCACTTTGGCCCCAGCAGAGGGCTGTCTTGGGGTCCCTCGATCAGCCTCGGGGCGGGCATCGTCGGCTGGGGGTCGTTATCTGGAGAGCAGAGGGGACCCCAGGCCCTGATGGAGGAGCTACACGAAAGCCGGGAGGCCCGTCGTCGTCGTCGTCGTCGTCGTCGACTCGTTCCCTGGGACCGGTTTACTGACACGTTGACACGTTGACCTCGGTAGGACCAAGGCCAGGGAACGTGTCTTTTTCTTTACAATTCTGTTCAAAGACAACATTAGCCCTCAGCTTCCTGGGCCCAGGAGCCGCCTTGCTGGCGCGGCGTCCGTCTGGGGAAGCTGACAGCCTCTTGGGCTCGGTCCTTCCCGGAAACAAGCGGCCGAGACTCCTCTCTGGCAAAGCTGCGCACACGCGGTGGTCAGATATCAACCAAAACCAAAACAAACGAAAGACCCCTGCTCCTCCAATTCCACAATCAAAACAGATTTAGAGTCCATCTCTCAGCAATTGATAGAACTAAAAAAACTATCAGTGAAGAGAGAATCCGGAAAAGAGTTATCACCCATCTTGATCTAAGTGTCCTTTGTAGACCATGACATCCAGCAATTGAAGAATAAACCTTTTCGAGGGCACAAGGTAGATGGGGCAATGTACTGTGCTAGAAGGCACATCTTAATAAATTTAAAAGTATAAAAATCATGCAGGGTGTATTGTCTGAGTATAATGTAATGAAATTAGAAATTACACCACTTGGATATAGTACAGGAAGCCCCAAATATCTGGAAATGAACACACTTTTATATAATTCGTGGGTCAAAGACAAAATCACAAAAGAAGTACAAAAACATTTAGAATTGAATGATAACAATAATACAACATATGAAAATTTGTGGAATGCAGCTAAAGGAGTGCTTTTAGGGAAACTTAAAGCTTTAAGTGTTTGGATTAGAAAAGAAGAAAGATCTGAAATCAGTGATGTAAGTTACACCTTAAGAAACTAGAAGAAGAAGAGGAGCAGGAACAAAGTAAGCTAAAGGAAGGAAAGAAAGATGAGAAATCAGCTAACTAGAAAACAGGCAGCAGCAGAGAAAATTAACAAGGCAAAACTTTGTTCTTTGGTAACTTGACAAACCTCTAAGCTGACTAATCAAGATAAAAATAGGGGGCCGGCCCCAGGACCCAGTGGTGAAGTTCATGTGTTCTGCTACGGAGGTTCCCCGTTCACTGGTTCGAATTCTGGGCACGGAAGTACTCACCACTCATCAGGCTATACTGTGGCTGCATCCCATGGAGAAGAACTAGAATAACCTACAACTAGGATATACAACTATGTACTGGGGCTCTGGGGAAGGAAAAAAAAAGAGGGAGATTGGCAACAGGTGTTAGCTGAGGGCCAATCTTCCTCACCAAAAGAAAAAGAAAAAGAGAACAAAAATCACCGTATTAGGAATGAAAAAGGGATTACTACCACAGATACTACAGACATTAAAAGGATAGTGAGAGAATGCTATGAACAACTCTATGTCAACTTCGATGAAACGGACAAATTTGTTTTGTTAAATTTCAACTTAAATTAAAACAAAACGATAAAATGGAAAAAAGAAAAAGAAATTTAGGGACAAATATTACTCGGGACTACAGAGGCAAAAATCTTTTAGCAAAACAAACTAATAGGATATAAGTTTAATATACAAAACTGTCACCAAATATGTTATATATAAGCAACAAATAATTGGAAATACAATTTAAATATCATTCCAAGTACACTAGTGCCAGAAATCATCAAATTCTTAGGAATAAATCTTAGAAACAATGTCTCAGACCTCAGAAAACCAAGACACTGAAAACCAAGAAACGCTGCTGAGAGGAAGAAGCACAAATAAATGCACCCCCTTTTCCTAGATAGTGAGGCTCAACGTTGCTAAGATGGCAATTCTCCCCAAATTGATCCATAGATCCAACAAAATTCCAAACAAAATTCTAGGAGGCTTTTGGTAGAAATTGATGAGCTGATTTAAAAAATTTATATGTAAACATAAAAGACCTAAAAAATATTTAAAATAACCAAAGCAATTTTTAGAAAGATGAACAAAGTTAACTTATTTTTAGGTAAAGCAAAAAAAGCTGAGGTAATTAGTCGTGTTTCTGAACAGTTACACTTGCAAAATTTCCATTGATTTTCTTCCCACG
>NW_025797942.1:0-6146 GCF_021613505.1 Equus quagga | reverse complement strand
CGTGGGAAGAAAATCAATGGAAATTTTGCAAGTGTAACTGTTCAGAAACACGACTAATTACCTCAGCTTTTTTTGCTTTACCTAAAAATAAGTTAACTTTGTTCATCTTTCTAAAAATTGCTTTGGTTATTTTAAATATTTTTTAGGTCTTTTATGTTTACATATAAATTTTTTAAATCAGCTCATCAATTTCTACCAAAAGCCTCCTAGAATTTTGTTTGGAATTTTGTTGGATCTATGGATCAATTTGGGGAGAATTGCCATCTTAGCAACGTTGAGCCTCACTATCTAGGAAAAGGGGGTGCATTTATTTGTGCTTCTTCCTCTCAGCAGCGTTTCTTGGTTTTCAGTGTCTTGGTTTTCTGAGGTCTGAGACATTGTTTCTAAGATTTATTCCTAAGAATTTGATGATTTCTGGCACTAGTGTACTTGGAATGATATTTAAATTGTATTTCCAATTATTTGTTGCTTATATATAACATATTTGGTGACAGTTTTGTATATTAAACTTATATCCTATTAGTTTGTTTTGCTAAAAGATTTTTGCCTCTGTAGTCCCGAGTAATATTTGTCCCTAAATTTCTTTTTCTTTTTTCCATTTTATCGTTTTGTTTTAATTTAAGTTGAAATTTAACAAAACAAATTTGTCCGTTTCATCGAAGTTGACATAGAGTTGTTCATAGCATTCTCTCACTATCCTTTTAATGTCTGTAGTATCTGTGGTAGTAATCCCTTTTTCATTCCTAATACGGTGATTTTTGTTCTCTTTTTCTTTTTCTTTTGGTGAGGAAGATTGGCCCTCAGCTAACACCTGTTGCCAATCTCCCTCTTTTTTTTTCCTTCCCCAGAGCCCCAGTACATAGTTGTATATCCTAGTTGTAGGTTATTCTAGTTCTTCTCCATGGGATGCAGCCACAGTATAGCCTGATGAGTGGTGAGTACTTCCGTGCCCAGAATTCGAACCAGTGAACGGGGAACCTCCGTAGCAGAACACATGAACTTCACCACTGGGTCCTGGGGCCGGCCCCCTATTTTTATCTTGATTAGTCAGCTTAGAGGTTTGTCAAGTTACCAAAGAACAAAGTTTTGCCTTGTTAATTTTCTCTGCTGCTGCCTGTTTTCTAGTTAGCTGATTTCTCATCTTTCTTTCCTTCCTTTAGCTTACTTTGTTCCTGCTCCTCTTCTTCTTCTAGTTTCTTAAGGTGTAACTTACATCACTGATTTCAGATCTTTCTTCTTTTCTAATCCAAACACTTAAAGCTTTAAGTTTCCCTAAAAGCACTCCTTTAGCTGCATTCCACAAATTTTCATATGTTGTATTATTGTTATCATTCAATTCTAAATGTTTTTGTACTTCTTTTGTGATTTTGTCTTTGACCCACGAATTATATAAAAGTGTGTTCATTTCCAGATATTTGGGGCTTCCTGTACTATATCCAAGTGGTGTAATTTCTAATTTCATTACATTATACTCAGACAATACACCCTGCATGATTTTTATACTTTTAAATTTATTAAGATGTGCCTTCTAGCACAGTACATTGCCCCATCTACCTTGTGCCCTCGAAAAGGTTTATTCTTCAATTGCTGGATGTCATGGTCTACAAAGGACACTTAGATCAAGATGGGTGATAACTCTTTTCCGGATTCTCTCTTCACTGATAGTTTTTTTAGTTCTATCAATTGCTGAGAGATGGACTCTAAATCTGTTTTGATTGTGGAATTGGAGGAGCAGGGGTCTTTCGTTTGTTTTGGTTTTGGTTGATATCTGACCACCGCGTGTGCGCAGCTTTGCCAGAGAGGAGTCTCGGCCGCTTGTTTCCGGGAAGGACCGAGCCCAAGAGGCTGTCAGCTTCCCCAGACGGACGCCGCGCCAGCAAGGCGGCTCCTGGGCCCAGGAAGCTGAGGGCTAATGTTGTCTTTGAACAGAATTGTAAAGAAAAAGACACGTTCCCTGGCCTTGGTCCTACCGAGGTCAACGTGTCAACGTGTCAGTAAACCGGTCCCAGGGAACGAGTCGACGACGACGACGACGACGACGACGGGCCTCCCGGCTTTCGTGTAGCTCCTCCATCAGGGCCTGGGGTCCCCTCTGCTCTCCAGATAACGACCCCCAGCCGACGATGCCCGCCCCGAGGCTGATCGAGGGACCCCAAGACAGCCCTCTGCTGGGGCCAAAGTGCCCGCAGGAGGTGACTCATTTGGGACCTGCGAGGCGAGGCGAGGCGCGCGCACTGTGCTGCCAGTCCCCCCAGCCCTGCCCGGGGCAGACAGCCTTCCCGGAGCAGCACCAGGACAGCAAAGCCCTGTTTGGGAGCTTATTGAGGCCGCGGATTCCGCTACGGAACTGCCGGGCCAGGCGGGAGGCAGAGAATGATGACAAGCAGATACCGGAACCTGAGATTCCGGTGTGAAAAGGCGACACGTGACTTAATGACTCCAGGCCTTAGGAGCCAAGAACGGTGCTAAGGAAGTGGCTGCCCAAGCCAACTAGGATGAAAAGGAGGGATGGGGGCTGGGTACAGGGCAACTAGAAACTGACAGAAGGGGGTGGGGGCCGCCAGGCTGGAAACTGAGTGCAGGTGCGTTTTAGCCAGTTTCTGACAACGTGGCGGAGGAGTCCCGGCTGCGGGCGCGGGACCTGGGCGCCCGGGTGGGACCCGCCACGTTTGGGCTCCGGAAGTGAGTCGCAGGCCCAGCCGAGCGCTCGCAAGTCGCCGGCCCCCTCCCCGCCGGGTTCGTCTTTTCCCCTCTTTCTTCCAATTCTGCCCACTTTTCCTCCCTCTCTTGCCACTCGGGCTGCAACCCCGACTCAACCGTCCTTCCTCTCCGGCAATTGGGGTAGAGATGGCAATGAGGGCGGCAATGAGGGCGGCGTCAGCCGTTCCAACTGGGGTTTATGGAGACATCCCCGGTGGAGCCACCAGGGCCTTAACGTTTGCGTCGCGCTCTCTGGTTACAGAGCACGTTCCCCCACAGCTTTCCTCGCCGCAGCTGCACGGAGGGTCTGATCATCCGGGCCCTGGAAGGAAAGTGAGGCCCGACCTAGGAGGCCGGCCCCAGGACACCCAATCCTCCCGCTGCACTAGAATCCAGGCTTCTCAGGGATGGAGCCGGTCTTCCCAGGGCTGGAAGAGTCAGAGGAGGTCCCAGCCCAGGACCTTATATTTCTCGGCCTGCTTCCGAGAAATGAGGACAGGAATGGCGCTAACTCTCCCCTGCGCTGGCTCAGGGTGGGGTCTCCTGGGCCTGGCAGCCTGCTCCAAAGACTCGGCTTTCCCGGCCAGAGGCGAGCTCAAGTCCAAAATCTATCCCCAAAGAAGAGGAAGAAAAGCAGATATGCATGACTCAAAAGTTTACCAGCGCAAACCACAGACCCGACAAAGGACGGGTATCTTGACCACCTAAAGAAAACTACCATCCATCAATTTTAAAAAATCAAACTATGCTGTAGGAAACTGGACAAAGACATCAACAGAAATTGCATTAAAGGGGATATGTGGGTGGCAAATAAAGACAGGAAAAGATGTTCAACATCACTGGCCATTAGGGAGATGCAAATTAAAACCAAAATCAGAATGGATAAAATAAGAAGCAGCAATAACAGCAAACACTGGATTCATTCATTGCTGGAGGGAATGTAGACTGGTGCGCCACTCTCCACAGTGTATAGTCGTTGTTTCTTTTTTTTTTTTTTTAACAAAACTAAACATGCAATTCTATGCCCAGAAAAGCCTGGGGCTGAGGATGCCTTTGGAAAGAATTATACAATGACAAAGTCAAGGTGGATTTTTTTCTCTTTTTTTCTTACCATCTCCTAATGAGACCAGCTTGTCAATTAGCTGGTCCCAGGGAGGATGGTGCCTGAACTGAAAATAGCCTCCTGGGTTCTTACCCACCTGCTCTCCTTTAAAACGGGGTCTCTCCTCCTCTTGAAGAATAGAGAACCTCCAGTAGAGGATTCTAGCTCCCTCACCTTGAATTCAGCCACCCACGCCCTGCCACTCTGCTTGCTCAAACGCTGCCCAAGAACTGATAACATGTGGAACAGATTGTAGCAGCTGGAACCCAGGAAGAGCATTGTGGGCAGAGGTAAATGAGTGCAGAGGGGTACAGGGAGTTGTTGGGAACCTGGGGCCACCTGGTGCAGAGGCTGTCCTGCAGTCCCCACCAGACCAGTCCTGGAGCTGAAAGGGTGTCTCAAGAGGGCAAAGGCTCTGTAGGTGCTCACCTGGGCTCTGTTGCAGAACAAGGGAAGGAGGTGGGAGGTGGGAGGAAACCCTAGATTACAGGGTGAAAAGGGAATAAGTATTCCAGTCATTCAAGGCTTTATCAGTCATGACAGGAGCCCAAAAAGTCCATACCTCTTGGAGCCCGGGCTTCAAACCACTTCCCCTCACAGCCTTTCCTTAGGGATGTGAGAAAAGCAAGCAATTCAGCCCATTGCCCAAGCAAGGAAATTGAGACCCAGAGTCCTGAGGATGCTTGTCCAAGATGACCCATTCCTTCAGAACAAGGACTTGCATAGGCTCTAAGAATCAGACAAGACCTCAGGATCTGATATTATTTTATTTGCCTAAGAAATCAGGATAAGAATGACTCAGACTCTTCATGCACTAGAGGGTCATCTTGCTCCTTGGTGGGGATCTTCCTGTGACCCTACTTGTTCCTGCCGGGGGTGACCATGACTCCCGAACCCATCCCTGAAAAATAGGAAGAAAATCAGACATGAAGGCATCTGAAATTTTCCTCTCATGAGCCCTTTTTTGGGAAGTACAGCAATGTGCTCCAGGAAAAGAAGGGAGTATACTACAAAAGAAGAAGACTTGGATCTGGGAAAAAAGGGCATCAACCCTTGAGAAGGGAAAGGGAGTCACCAGGGAGAAGGGCAGGGAGAGGAGTCTACAGGACAGCTGGCAGTGGGCCCAGACAGGAGCAGGCTGGCCTGGGTGAGTGGGACGCTGAGGGGAGGTTGCACCAAGAAAAGGACTTAGACAACAACCATCACGAGTGTGAAGGGACTGAGAAAAGATTCACTTAACTGGGGGAGAGTTGGGGGATAAATTTATGAAATTAGAAGATCATGGAAAGTAAGAAAATGAAACCATCAGGCAATTATTAAACCCCTCAAAAACATCAATATGTATGGAAAGGACAATTAAGGAAGTCTAACATGTGTCTTAGGCCTGTGTATCATTTCCATAAGTGAATAATTGTAACTCTGTCTCCTGGTCCAGTTAAAACAACCATATACCTACACTAGGAGGATGAGATTGCATTTGTTTGGGGGCAGGATAGGAACTGCGGGAGGAAGCGATTTTGGAATGTCAAAGATAATGTCTAAAAGTGAAAAATCAAAGCACGAATGTATGCTATCAAGAGACATGGAGGTAAAGAACAAAACATAAGCTAAAAGGGTTGAAAGTGGTTGTTTACCAGAAAGGGGACAGATGAGAATGGTTGAGGGTAACGGAGGGGAGACATGGTGTTCTGTAACAGGTACGTTAAAGAGGGGGAAGCAGGCAGGCAGCCTCCCTCAGGTTTCCAAGAAGTCTGTGGGTTCCTGAAACCCTTTTCTCTGAACCAGCGCAGGATTGGCCCTGGGGATGAGGTCCCCAGCACCCAGTGCAATCAAGGGCACCGAGGCTGCTGTAATGTGGAGGGAGGAAAGAGGAGTCCTCCACCCTTTGACCTGAGCCAGGAGGCATTCTGTAGTCTCCCTCTCGGCTCCTTTCTGGGGTCAAATGACAAATTGCCTCTAAATTCATTCACTTGAATAAAATTCCTCCCCTTACTTCCTATACCCCTCACCACCGCCATTTCATCGAACTGTTGTTCTGCACATTGTTCATGGATTCCTTTTTGCCAGCCAGAGAGAGAGGGTAGAAGGCGAGCTCACCCAGCACAGCCAGAAGGAGGCAGCTCCGAGGACACCCGCAGTGACCAGAGCCCACCCCAACCCAGGGCTGGAGGTGCTCAGTGAGATTCTCAGCTGCGAGGGAGATATCTCCTGTGGGTCGAAAGAAAAAATTAGAATTGAGAAGCTATTCCTTATTTGACAGAGAGTGCCAACACAATGGGAAAGCATAGATAAAAGCCAGAGATTCTCACCACAGAAGATGGAAGAATGCTGGGGCAGGGGAGGA
>NW_025797941.1:0-8286 GCF_021613505.1 Equus quagga | reverse complement strand
CTGTCTTCCTCCCTCCCCAAAGGCAGTTTCACTCCCCTTCCCACACTCACTCACCTGGGTCTCTGTCTGGACCAGCATCAGAGGAGCAGGTGGAGGTTTTGGGCCCAGGTGATCTGGCGCCTTTGGACCTCTTGGAGTTGAGGGAGAACTCTGGGTACCTTCGGGCTCCTCTGTGAAAATAACCTCCTCTAATTAGCTCCTCTAGAAAGCATACCCAACGGAAACAGAAATTGACAAGTGTCATAGGTGTCCAGGCAGAATAACCTGAAAAGGGGTTGTTGGAAAACAAAAAGTGGAACTTCTGAAAAAGCCCTGTGTAGAGGGGCATTCTCTGGTGCTCCCTCCCACTGTTTCACCCCACTCCACCACCTTAGTCATCTTCTGCCTCCCAGACATCGCTCTCCATGCTGGAGATGCTGAGCTCCCAAACTGGAGACGTTTGGACCTTTCCATGAGCCCTCTCCTCTGCCACACGGGGCACTCCTGCCGGCTGTCTCCCTGGTTCCTAGAAGAGAGAGTGACACCAGCTTGTCTCTCAGACCACTTTTCTTCTTTCTTTTCTAGAATTCCATGCCCTGTGCTGGGCAGAACAAAGGGCTCAGAGAAGCTTTTAACTCAGACTTCTCTCCAGAGTGTTTCGTATTCCCCTGTGCATTGTGCTTGTAGAAAGAATCTTCTCCCCACAGAGCCCGAGGACAGACAGGAAGCATGGGAAAATGGAAAGTGGTGGGATGGAGGCTTCTTCCTTAATCCTGGGGACAGCTAATGGGTGAAGGCATTGGATAGTGGCTCACTTACAGATGGTTTTTGTTGTTGTTTATTAATTTCCATTTTGATAATAATTTCCTTGAGAAGGATTTTGGCTGCTTCCCATATGACAAAGTCTCTCTTAGTTGGCTTCACAAAGCAAAACATAATGTATCTGAGCTCACTTGATCAAAGAATAACATTTGTGTGACTTTGGGGTTGGAGTAAATCACAATTGTTCTTATCTGATATCCATCGGATCATAGACCAAAGTGGCTCATATGTGGATCATAGACCAATCAATATGGACAGCTCCTCAGGAACAATTTATTCACAAAGTTTAACAAGTAGTATGTACAGATATTAACCCAAACATGTTTTTCTCTATGTTACAAATATTCAAAAATTCCCTAACTAGTCCCAATGCATTGTCTTTACAGATCTGTCTTTTCATAATAGGTGTATTGAGATGTAATTCACATACCATGCAATTCATCTGTCTAGAGTGTACAATGCAATGATTTTTAGCATGTTCATCAAGTTTTGTAGCCATCATCACCATCAAATTTAGAACATTTTCACCACCCCCAAAGAAACTCTGTACTCATTAGCAGTTGCTCCTTCCTCCCATTTATCTCCCAAACTCCCAGCTCTAGATAACTATTAGTTTATTTTCTGTCTCTATGGATTTGCCTATTTTGGATATTTTATATAAATGGAATCACGCAATGTGTGGTCTTTTCTAGTTGGCTTCTCTCACTTAGCATAGTGTCTTCAAGGTTCACCCACACTGCAGCATGTGTCAGGACATCATTTCCTTATTCTTCCAAATAATATTCCATTGTATGGACTTATCTTATTTTATTTATGCATAAATCAGTTGATGGACAACTGGGTTATTTTCGCCTCTCGGTGATTAGGAATAACGATGCTATGAATATTTGTGCACAAGTCCTCGTTTGAACACACGTGCTCAATCTCTCAGGTGTACACCTAGGAGTGGAATTGCTTGGTCATGTTACCCTACATTTAAATTTTTTTTGGTGGTTCTTTTTGCTTTTTATTGAGGTATAATTGACATGCAACATTACATTACTTTCAGATGTACAACATAGTGATTCCATATTTGTACATATCTACTGTTAAATGATCACCACAATAAGTGTAGTTAACATCTGTCACCAGACATACAGCTTTTTTTTCTCTTGTGATGAGAACTTTCAAGATTTAATCTCTTAGTAACTTTCAAGTTTACAATACAGCATTGTTAACTGTAGTCACCATGCTGTCCATTACATCCCCAGAATTTCCTTGTTTTGTAAGTGGAAGTTTGTGCTTTTTGACTCCTTTAACCCATTTTGCCCATTCCCCACCCTCCATCTCTGGCAATCACCAATCTGTTCTCTGTATCTAGGAACTTGTGTTTTTCTTTTTCTTATTTTCAGATTCCACATATAAGTGAAGTCATATGGTATTTGTCTTCCTCTGTCTGACTTATTTCACTTAGCACAACGCCCTCAAAGTCTATCCATGTTGTCACAGATGGCAAGATTTCATTCTTTTTTATGATTGAATAATATTGCATCGTATATACACCATATTTTCTTTTTTACTTTTTTTTATTGTGGTAACATTGGATTATAACATTAGATAAATTTCAGGTGTACATCATTATATTTCGATTTCCGTGTAGATTACATCATGTTCACCCCCCAAAGACTAATTATAATCCATCTCCACAGACATGTGCCTAGTCACCCCTTCGGCCCTCCTCCCTTACACCTTCTCCTCTGGTAACCACCAATCCAATCTCTGTCTATATGTGTTTCTTTGCCATTGTTTTTATCTTCTACTTATGAGTGAGATCATACGGTGTTTGACTTTCTCCCTGTGACTTATTTCACTCAGCATAATACCCTCAAGGTCCATCCATGTTGTCACAAATGGCTGGATTTCATCATTTCTTACGGCTGAGTAGTATTCCATTGTGCATGTATACCACATCTTCTTTATCCATTTGTCCCTTGGTGGGCAACTAGGTTACTTCCGAGTCTTGGCTATTGTGAATAATGCTGCAATGAACACAGGGGTGCGTGTATCTTTATGCATTCGTATTTTCATGTTCTTTGGACAAATACTGAGCACTGGAATAGCTGGATCATATGGTAGTTCTATTCTTAATTTTTTGAGGAATCCCCATACTGTTTTGCATAGGCTGCATCAGTTTGCACTCGCACCAGCAGTGTATAAGGGTTCCCTTCTCTCCGCCTCCTCTCCAACACTTGTTGTTCCCTGTCTTGCTAATTATAGCCATTCTGATGGGAGTAAGGTGATATCTCATTGTTGCTTTGATTTGCATTTCCCTGATAGTTAATGATGTTGAACATCTTTTCATGTGCCTGTTGGCCATCTGTAGACCTTCTCTGGAGAAATGTCTGTTCAGATGTTTTGCCCATTTTTTAATTGGGTTGTTAGTTTTTTTGTTGTTGAGATGTATGAGTTCTTTGTGTATTTTGGATATTAATAACCTCTTAGATATATGGTTTGAAAATATCTTCTCCCAATTGTTAGGTTGTCTTTTCACTTTATGGATGGTTTCCTTTGTCGTGCAGAAGGTTTTTAGTTTGATGTAGTCTCATTTGTTTATTTTTTCTATTGTTTCCCTTGCCCCATCACACATGGTACTTGAAAATATGCTGCTAAGATCAATGTTGAAGAGTTTACTGCCTATGTTTTCTTCTAGAAGCTTAATGGTTCCAGGTCTTAAATTCAAGTTTTGAATCCATTTTGAGTTAACTTTTGTGTATGGTGTAAGATAATCATCTACTTTCATTCTTTTGCACATGGCTGTCCAGTTTTCCCAACACCATTTATTGAAGAGACTTTCCTTTCTCCATTGTATGTTCTTGCTCCCTTGTCGAAAATTAGCTGTCCATAGATGTGTGAGTTTATTTCTGGGCTCTCGATTCTGTTCCATTGATCTATGTGTCTGTTTTTGTGCCAGTACCATGCTGTTTTGGTTATTATAGCTTTGTAATAAATTTTGAAATCGGGCAGTTAAACTTTTTTTCATAATTCTTTTTTCCCATTTTTTTATAGTAGTAAAATAGGCAACATAAAATTTACCATCTTAATCATTTTTAAGTGAACACTTCAGTAATATTAAATACATTCATAATGTTATGCAACCATCACTACCATCCATTTTTATTACTCTTTGCATCCGGTAAAACTGAAACTGTTTACTCGTTAGGCAATAACTCCTCATTCTCCTCCATCTCCTGTCCCTGGCAATTGCCATTCTATGTTCTATGATCTTTGACTCCTCTAAGTACCTCATGTAAGTGGAATCATAGAATATTTGTCTTTTTGTGACTTCCTCATTTATCATCACTCAAAACTAGAAGCCACCGAGATGTCCTTGAATAGATGAGTAACAAAACAAACTGTAGTCTAAATCCACACCATTAAGTGGGGAACCTTTAAGGGAACAAACGGAGTGAACTATTTTTTTTTTATTGAGTTAATGATAGGTTACAATCTTGTGAAATTTCAGTTGTACATTAATGTTTGTCATTTGTGTTGTAGGTGCACCACTTCACCCTTTGTGCCCATCCCCCATCCCACATTTCCCCTGGTATTCACTAAACTGTTCTCTTAGTTTACATTTTTAAATTCCTCATATGAGTGGAGTCATACACAGATTATCTTTCTCTCGCTGGCTTATTTCACTTAACATAATTCCCTCCAGGTCCATCCATGTTATTGCAAATGGAATGATTTCGTTCTGTTTTGCAGCTGAGTAGTATTCCATTGTATATATGTACCACATCTTCTTTATCCATTCGTCTGTTGATGGGCACGTAGGTTGATTCCATGTCTTGGCTATTGTAAATAATGCTGCAATGAACATTGGGGTACATAGGACTTTTGGGATTGCTGACTTCAAGGTCTTTGGATAGATACCCAGTAGTGGAATGGCTGGATCGTATGGTAGTTCTATCTTTAATTTTTTGAGGAATCTCCATACTGTTTTCCACAGTGGCTGCACCAGTTTGCATTCCCACCAGCAGTGTATGAGGGTTCCTTTTTCTCCACAACCTCTCAAAAGGAGTGAACTATTAATCTGTGTGACAACATGGATGAATGTTAAGTGCATATTGCTAAGTGAAAGAAGCTGGTCTGAGAAGGCTGTATGTTGTATGATTCCATTTATGTGACTTTTTCAAGAAAAAGAAAAACTATAGAGATGGAAAAAAAGATCAGAACGGCCAGGGGTTTTGGAAGGGGAGAGGGTTGACTAGGTGAAGCATGGGGAATTTTAGGGCTGTGAGCTATCCTGCATGGTACTGCAGGGACAGATGCAAAACTATCCATGCATCAAAACCATAGAACATCACAGCACAAAGAGTGGATCTTAACGTATGCAAATTTAGAAAAGTCAACCGGGAGGGTGGGGGATCCCAGGGTGGGATACAGACTGTGATAAAAGCATCCAACTGTATTACAATGTCTGACCTCACCTCACTGAAGGTGGTGGGGAAAGAGACAATGCCTAAGTAACTTTGGGAATAAGTGGAAACAATAAGACTAAAGACAAAAGGAACTGTACACAGACACTGTTTTCTGGTTGGTAAAGTTGTTTTCCTCTGGGGGACAGGTTAAAAATTCTAAAATAGGGGCCGGCCCCGTGGCCGAGTGGTTAAATTCGCACGCTCAGCTGCAGGCGGCCCAGTGTTTCATTGGTTCGAATCCTGGGCGGGGACATGGCACTGCTCATCAAACCAAGCTGAGGTGGCGTCCCACATGCCACGACTAGAAGGACCCACAACGAAGAATATACAACTATGTACCGGGGGGCTTTGGGGAGAAAAAGGAAAAAAATAAAATCTTAAAAAAAAAAATCTGAAATAGTTGTATATGTGTGCTGGGATTGACAATAAGAGAAAGGATGGTGGATTGTGGGAGCCAAGTCTCGTACTGTAGAGGTTATAGACAGGCAAGGGTGGAAAAGGTAGAGTGAACCCCATGGTACTGGCTTAGAGTTGGAGACTTCAGTTAGAATTATGTTTAATTTAATTTAATATATAAGTATGTATACATACATTATTACACCTATAGTAATAATTTTAGATGTGTGTGTATACGTGGATTAATATATCCACATATATTTACCAGTTCTACCCACCGAGAAACCTGAAGCAATGATACCTGAATAGCAACAAGCAAACCCAGTGCCCAGAACTTGGTTTCTAATACTATTCCCTAATAAAAGGAATCCAGGCTTCTTGGAGAAATTTCCGGTTCCAGGGCTGGATCAGAGAATATACAAGATAAGTCCAGAGCATCTAGTAGTGCCAGAAAGAAAGAATGTGCTCAAAAAATAAAAGCACGGGGATATGTCAAAGGGACTCAGGAGACAATGAAAGAAGTCCTAATGGAAAAAACAAACAATTTTACACAAAATGAGATAATATTAGATTATAGGTTAAAGTATAAAATATATACCCATGTCCATATTGATATAAATAAAACTGAACGGGAAGAATAGGTAAGTCTCTCATACAGAAGAATTCAAAACAATTTATGTAGACACTGCCCACAAGAATGTGGAGCTTAACTTCCTGCCCATAGTGTCTTCCCTCAGTAGAGTATGGAGGGGGAAGTAAAAAGTAGCTTTACAGTGGGGGAAACGTGGGAAACACTAGCCTGGTATAGTGAGATGAACGGTGACCCCTCAAAGAAATGTCCATGTCCCAATCCCCAGAACCTGTGAATGTTAAATTATTTGGAAAAAGAATCTTTACAGATTTAATTAAGCTAAAGATCTTGAGATGAGGAGGTCATCCCAGACTATTCAGGTGGGCCCTATATCCAGGGACAGATGTCCTTGTAATAGACACAGAAGAGAGACAGACATAAGAGACAGTGATACGAAGGAGGAGGCTGAGACTGGAGTAATGTGGCCTCAAGCCAAGGAATGCTGTGCAGCTGCCAGAAGCTAGAAGAGGCAAGGGATGGATTCTCCCGAGAGCATCCAGAGAGAGGACAGGGCTGCCAACACCTTGGTTTCAGAATTCAGGCCCCCAGGACTGTGAGAGAATACTTTTCTGTTGTTTAAGTCACCAAATTTGTGGTAATTTGTTTCAGCAGTGACAGGAGACTAGGACACCAGGTGATCAAGGTCAAAATCAACAATGATAAATCAAGTTGACATTATGTACCTTTGATATGTTGTGTTGAGAATGGCACTTCATCTTGTCCCCAAACTCATCATCCCTGTCTGATCATGATCAGAAGTCACCAAGCCAATTTGAAGGACATTCTAAAGTATACCTGACCAGTACTCCTCAAAAATGTCAAGGTCATCAAAATCAAGGAAAGTCAAGAAACTGTCACAGTCAGTAGAGCCTACGGAGACACGAAGGGGACCAAATGTAACGTGGCCTCCTTGATAGCAACCTGGGACAGAAAAAGGACATCAGGGAAAAACTAACGAAATCCAAATAAAGTGTGCAGTTCAGTTAATAATATCGTGTCAATATTGCTTCATTGGGTGCAACAAGTGTGCTATAGTAATGTAAGAAGTCAACAATAGTTATATAATTACAAAACGGTGAGATAGACATAGGCTCCACTCTCCAGGACCTCACAGTTTTAAAGAGGAGACAAACAATAAACAAAAATGACCTTGCAGTGTGCTGAGGGCCATCACTGAGATTTGTGTGATTTGTGGGAGTGTTTTTGTAAATGTGACAGGGGAGGAAGCCTGTCTGGAGTGTTAGTCAGGCTCAGAGGATCTGTGTAGACAGGGGTTCTCAGCCTCAGCACTGTTGACATTCATGGCCAGATAATTCTTTGATGTGGAGATTGTCACGTGAATGGTAGGATGTTTAACAGCATAGCTAGACTCCACCCACTAGATGCCAGGAACACCACCAGTTTTTCAATCGATAGTCTAAAAATGTGTCCAGGGGGCTGGCCCCGTGGCCGAGTGGTTAAGTTCGCGCGCTCCGCTGCAAGCGGCCCAGTGTTTCGTTGGTTCGAATGCTGGGCGTGGACATGGCACTGCTCGTCAGACCACGCTGAGGCAGCGTCCCACATGCCACAACTAGAAGGACCCACAACGAAGAATATACAGCTATGTACTGGGGGGCTTTGGGGAGAAAAAGGAAAAAATAAAATCTTTAAAAAAAAAAATAAATAAAATAAAAATGTGTCCAGGCATTGCCACATGTCCCTAGTGGCCCTGTCATTGGGGGACTCTGAGAATCATTAGCCTAGAGAATAGCTGAGACATCCTTATGAGTAGTATTTCCCACAGAGTTGGATAGTCTCACTGACGGGATGAAAGTCATCTTTATTTGGCAGAATGACAAATTAGTTTTTTTTTTAGTTTTTGTTTATATTAACATGCCATCAGTTCCTAATTTATTTCAACATGTATTAGGAAAATACTAGCTTTTAATTCAAAGTGGGGATACGATTTTTTTCTTTAAATACATTTATTTGGGCAAAAGCGGTACTTGCAGAAAATAG
>NW_025797940.1:0-8490 GCF_021613505.1 Equus quagga | reverse complement strand
CTATTTTCTGCAAGTACCGCTTTTGCCCAAATAAATGTATTTAAAGAAAAAAATCGTATCCCCACTTTGAATTAAAAGCTAGTATTTTCCTAATACATGTTGAAATAAATTAGGAACTGATGACATGTTAATATAAAGAAAAAACTAAATTAAAAACTAATTTGTCATTCTGCCAAATAAAGATGACTTTCATCCCACCAGTGAGACTCATAAGGATGTCTCAGCTATTCTCTATGCTAATGATTCTCAGATGCCCCCCAATGACAGGGCCACTAGGGACATGTGGCAATGCCTGACACATTTTGAGACTATCGATTGAGAAACTGGTGGTGTTCCTGCCACCTAGTGGGTGGAGGCTAGGTATGCTGTTAAACATCCTACCAGTCACATGACAATCTCCACATCAAAGAATTATCTGGCTGAGGCTGAGAACCCCTGTCTACACAGATCCTCTGAGCCTGACTAACACTCCAGACAGGCTTCCTCCCCTGTCACATTTACAAAAACACTCCCACAAATCACACAAATCTCAGTGATGGCCCTCAGCACACTGCAAGGTCATTTTTGTTTATTGTTTGTCTCCTCTTTAAAACTGTGAGCTCCCGGAGAGTGGGGGCTATGTCTTATCTCACTGTTTTGTAATTATGTAACTATTGTTGACTTCTTACATTACTATAGCACACTTGTCGCACCCAATGAAGCAATATTGACACAATATTATTAGCTGAACTACACACTTTATTTGGATTTCATTAGTTTTTCCCTGATATCCTTTTTCTGTCCCAGGATGCTATCGAGGAGGCCATGTTACATTTGGTCCCCATCGTGTCTCCTTAGGCTCCACTGACTGTGACAGTTTCTTGACTTTCCTTGTTTTCGATGACTTTGACATTTTTGAGGAGTACTGGTCAGGTATAGTTTAGAATGTCCTTCAAATTGGTTTGGTGACTTCTGATCATGATTAGACAGGGATGATGAGTTTGGGGACAAGACGAAGTGCCATTCTCAACACAACATATCAAAGGTACATAATGTCAACTTGATTTATCATGGTTGTTGACCTTGATCACCTGGTGTCCTAGTCTCCTGTCGCTGCTGAAACAAATTACCACAAATTTGGTGACGTAAACAACAGAAAATTATTCTCTCACAGTCCTGGGGGCCTGAATTCTGAAACCAAGGTGTTGGCAGGGCCAACCTACTCTGGATGCTCTCGGGAGAATCCATCCCTTGCCTCTTCTAGCTTCTGGCAGATGCACAGCATTCCTTGGCTTGAGGCCACATTACTCCAGTCTCAGCCTCCTTCATCGTATGTGTCCCTTGTGTCTGTCTCTCTTCTGTGTCTATTATAAGGACATTTGTCCCTGGATAAAGGGCCCACCTGAATAGTCTGGGATGATCTGCTCATCTCAAGATCTTTAGCTTAATCAAATCTGCAAACATTCTTTTTCCAAATAATTTAGCATTCCCAGGTTTTGGGGATTGGGACATGGACATTTCTTTGAGGGGTCACCGTTCATCTCACTATACCAGGCTAGTGTTTCCCGCGTTTCCCCACTGTAAATCTGCTTTTAACTTCCCCCTCCATACTCTACTGAGGGAAGACACTATGGGCAGGAAGTTAAGCTCCACGTTCTTGTGGGTAGTGTCTAAATAAATTGTTTTGAATTCTTCTGTATGAGAGACTTACCTATTCTTCCCTTTCAGTTTTATTTATATCAATATGGACTCATGGGTATATATTTTATACTTTAGCCTATAATCTAATATTATCTCATTTTGTATAAAATTGTTTGTTTTTTCCATTAGGACTTCTTTCAGTTGTCTCCTAAGTCCCTTTGACATATCCCTGTGCTTTTATTTTTATTTATTTTTTTTATTAAGATTATGATAGATTACAACCTTGTGAGATTTCAGTTGTACATTATTGTTAGTAATATTGTGGGTACACCACTTCACCCTTTGTGCCCTCCCCCCACCCCCCCTTTTCCCTGGTAACCACCGATCCGTTCTCCATGTCTATATGTTAATTTCCACCTATAAGTGGGGTCATATAGAGTTCGTCTTTCTCTGTCTGGCTTATTTCGTTTAACGTAATAACCTCAAGGTCCATCCATGTTGATGCGAATGGAACAATTTGGTCCTTTTTTATGGCTGAGTAGTATTTCATTGCGTATATATACCACGTCTTCTTTATCCAGTCATCAGTTTCTGGGCATTTAGGTTGGTTCCACGTCTTGGCTATTGTAAATAATGCTGCGATGAACATAGGGGTGCATGGGACTCTTGGGATTGCTTATTTCAGGTTCTTAGGATAGATACCCAGTAGTGGGATGGCTGGGTCATAGGGTATTTCTATTTTTATCTTTTTGAGAAATCTCCATACTGTTTTCCATAGTGGCTGCACTAGTTTGCATTCCCACCAACAGTGTATGAGGGTTCCTTTTTCTCCACAACCTCTCCAACATTTGTCACTTTTGGTTTTGGATATTTTTGCCAATCTAACGGGTGTAAGGTGATATCTTATGTAGTTTTGATTTGCATTTCCCTGATGATTAGCGATGATCAACATCTTTTCATGTGTCTATTGGCCATACTTATATCTTCTTTGGAGAAATGTCTGTTCATGTCCCCTGCCCATTTTTTGATCGGGTTGTTTGTTTTTTTGTTTTTAAGCTATGTGAGTTCTTTGTATATTATGGATATTAACCCTTTGTCGGATAAGTAGCTTGTAAACATTTTTTCCCAATTAGTGGGCTGTTTTTTTGTTTCAATCCTGTTTTCCCTTGCTTTGAAGAAGCTCTTTAGTCTGATGAAGTCTCATTTGTTTATTCTTTCTATTGTTTCCCTCAGCTGAGGAGTTATAGTGTCCGAAAAGATTCTTTTGAAACTGATGTCAAAGAGTGTACTGCCTATATTCTCTTCTACAAGACTTATTGTTTCAGACCTAATCTTTAAGTCTTTGATCCATTTTGAGTTTATTTTTGTGAATGGTGAAAAAGAATGATTGATTTTCATTCTTTTGCATGTGGCTGTCCAGTTTTCCCAGCACCATTTGTTGAAGAGACTTTCTTTTCTCCATTGTAGGCCCTCTGCTCCTTTGTCGAAGATTAGCTGTCCATAGATGTGTGGTTTCATCTCTGGGCTTTCAGTTCTGTTCCATTGATCTGTGCACCTGTTTTTGTACCAGTACCCGTGCTTTTATTTTTTGAGCACATTCTTACTTTATGACACTACTAGATGCTCTAGACTTATCTTGTATATTCTCTCATCCAGCCCTGGAACCAGAAATTTCTCCAAGAAGCCTGGATTCCTTTTATTAGGGAATAGTATTAGAAACCAAGTTCTGGGCACTGGGTTTGCTTGTTGCTATTCAGGTATCATTGCTTCAGGTTTCTCAGTGGGTAGAACTGGTAAATATATGTGGATATATTAATCCACGTATACACACACATCTAAAATTATTACTATAGGTGTACATAATGTATGTATACATACTTATATATTAAATTAAATTAAACATAATTCTAACTGAAGTCTCCAACTCTAAGTCAGTACTGTGGGGTTCACTCTACCTTTTCCACCCTTGCCTGTCTATAACCTCAACGGTAAGAGACTTGGCTCCCACAGTCCACCATCCTTTCTCTTATTGTCAATCCCAGTAAACATATACAACTATTTCAGAATTTTTAACCTGTCCCCCGGAGGAAAACAACTTTACCAACCAGAAAACAGTGCTTATGTACAGTTCCTTTTGTCTTTAGTCTTAGAGTTTCCACTTATTCCCAAAGTTACTTAGACATCACCTCTTTCCCCACCACCTTCAGTGGGGTGAGGTCAGACATTTGTAATACAGTTGGATGCTTTTATCACCGTCTGTATTCCACCCTGGGATCCCCCACCCTCCTGGTTGACTTTTTTAAATTTGCATACGTTAAGTTCCACTCTTTGTGCTGTGATGTTCTATGGTTTTGATGCATGGATAGTTTTGTATCTGTCCCTACAGTACCATGCAGGATAGTTTCACAGCCCTAAAATTCTCCATGCTTCACCTAGTCAACCTTCTCCTCTTCCATAACCCCTGGCCATCACTGATCTTTTTTTCCATCTCTATAGTTTTGCTTTTTTGAAAAAGTCACATAAATGGAATCATACAATAGACAGCCTTCTCAGACCAGCTTCTTTCACTTAGCAATATGCACTTAACATTCACCCATGTTGTCACATGGATTAATAGTTCACTCCGTTTGTTCCCTTAAAGGTTTTCCACTTAATGGTGTGGATATAGACCACAGTTTGTTTTGTTACTCATCTATTGAAGGACATCTCGGTTGCTTCTAGTGTTGGGTGATGATAAATAAGGAAGTCACAAAAAGACAAATATTCTATGATTCCCCTTATATCAGGTACTTAGAGGAGTCAAAGATCATAGAACATAGAATGGTAATTGCCAGGGACAGGAGATGGAGGAGAATGAGGAGTTATTGCCTAACGAGTAAACAGTTTCAGTTTTACCGGATGCAAAGAGTAATAAAAATGGATGGTAGTGATGGTTGCATAACATTATGAATGTATTTAATATTACTGAAGTGTTCACTTAAAAATGGTTAAGATGGTAAATTTTATGTTGCATATTTTACTACTATAAAAAAATTGGGAAAAAAGAATTATGAAAAAAAGTTTAACTGCCCAATTTCAAAATTTATTACAAAGCTATAGTAACCAAAACAGCATGGTACTGGCACAAAAACAGACACATAGATCAATGGAACAGAATCGAGAGCCGGGAAATAAACTCACACATCTCTGGACAGCTAATTTTCGACAAGGGAGCCAAGAACATACAATGGAGAAAGGAAAGTCTCTTCAATAAACGGTGTTGGGAAAACTGGACAGCCACATGCAAAAGAATGAAAGTAGATGATTATCTTACACCATACACAAAAATTAACTCAAAATGGATTCAAGACTTGAATTTAAGACCGGGAACCATTAAGCTTCTAGAAGAAAACATAGGCAGTAAACTCTTCAACATTGATCTTAGCAGCATATTTTCAAGTACCATGTGTGATGGGGCAAGGGAAACAATAGAAAAAATAAACAAATGAGACTACATCAAACTAAAAACCTTCTGCACGACAAAGGAAACCATCCATAAAGTGAAAAGACAACCTAACAATTGGGAGAAGATATTTTCAAACCATATATCTAAGAGGTTATTAATATCCAAAATACACAAAGAACTCATACATCTCAACAACAAAAAAACTAACAACCCAATTAAAAAATGGGCAAAACATCTGAACAGACATTTCTCCAGAGAAGGTCTACAGATGGCCAACAGGCACATGAAAAGATGTTCAACATCATTAACTATCAGGGAAATGCAAATCAAAGCAACAATGAGATATCACCTTACTCCCATCAGAATGGCTATAATTAGCAAGACAGGGAACAACAAGTGTTGGAGAGGAGGCGGAGAGAAGGGAACCCTTATACACTGCTGGTGCGAGTGCAAACTGATGCAGCCTATGCAAAACAGTATGGGGATTCCTCAAAAAATTAAGAATAGAACTACCATATGATCCAGCTATTCCAGTGCTCAGTATTTGTCCAAAGAACATGAAAATACGAATGCATAAAGATACACGCACCCCTGTGTTCATTGCAGCATTATTCACAATAGCCAAGACTCGGAAGTAACCTAGTTGCCCACCAAGGGACAAATGGATAAAGAAGATGTGGTATACATGCACAATGGAATACTACTCAGCCGTAAGAAATGATGAAATCCAGCCATTTGTGACAACATGGATGGACCTTGAGGGTATTATGCTGAGTGAAATAAGTCACAGGGAGAAAGTCAAACACCGTATGATCTCACTCATAAGTAGAAGATAAAAACAATGGCAAAGAAACACATATAGACAGAGATTGGATTGGTGGTTACCAGAGGAGAAGGTGTAAGGGAGGAGGGCCGAAGGGGTGACTAGGCACATGTCTGTGGAGATGGATTATAATTAGTCTTTGGGGGGTGAACATGATGTAATCTACACGGAAATCGAAATATAATGATGTACACCTGAAATTTATCTAATGTTATAATCCAATGTTACCACAATAAAAAAAAGTAAAAAAGAAAATATGGTGTATATACGATGCAATATTATTCAATCATAAAAAAGAATGAAATCTTGCCATCTGTGACAACATGGATAGACTTTGAGGGCGTTGTGCTAAGTGAAATAAGTCAGACAGAGGAAGACAAATACCATATGACTTCACTTATATGTGGAATCTGAAAATAAGAAAAAGAAAAACACAAGTTCCTAGATACAGAGAACAGATTGGTGATTGCCAGAGATGGAGGGTGGGGAATGGGCAAAATGGGTTAAAGGAGTCAAAAAGCACAAACTTCCACTTACAAAACAAGGAAATTCTGGGGATGTAATGGACAGCATGGTGACTACAGTTAACAATGCTGTATTGTAAACTTGAAAGTTACTAAGAGATTAAATCTTGAAAGTTCTCATCACAAGAGAAAAAAAAGCTGTATGTCTGGTGACAGATGTTAACTACACTTATTGTGGTGATCATTTAACAGTAGATATGTACAAATATGGAATCACTATGTTGTACATCTGAAAGTAATGTAATGTTGCATGTCAATTATACCTCAATAAAAAGCAAAAAGAACCACCAAAAAAAATTTAAATGTAGGGTAACATGACCAAGCAATTCCACTCCTAGGTGTACACCTGAGAGATTGAGCACGTGTGTTCAAACGAGGACTTGTGCACAAATATTCATAGCATCGTTATTCCTAATCACCGAGAGGCGAAAATAACCCAGTTGTCCATCAACTGATTTATGCATAAATAAAATAAGATAAGTCCATACAATGGAATATTATTTGGAAGAATAAGGAAATGATGTCCTGACACATGCTGCAGTGTGGGTGAACCTTGAAGACACTATGCTAAGTGAGAGAAGCCAACTAGAAAAGACCACACATTGCGTGATTCCATTTATATAAAATATCCAAAATAGGCAAATCCATAGAGACAGAAAATAAACTAATAGTTATCTAGAGCTGGGAGTTTGGGAGATAAATGGGAGGAAGGAGCAACTGCTAATGAGTACAGAGTTTCTTTGGGGGTGGTGAAAATGTTCTAAATTTGATGGTGATGATGGCTACAAAACTTGATGAACATGCTAAAAATCATTGCATTGTACACTCTAGACAGATGAATTGCATGGTATGTGAATTACATCTCAATACACCTATTATGAAAAGACAGATCTGTAAAGACAATGCATTGGGACTAGTTAGGGAATTTTTGAATATTTGTAACATAGAGAAAAACATGTTTGGGTTAATATCTGTACATACTACTTGTTAAACTTTGTGAATAAATTGTTCCTGAGGAGCTGTCCATATTGATTGGTCTATGATCCACATATGAGCCACTTTGGTCTATGATCCGATGGATATCAGATAAGAACAATTGTGATTTACTCCAACCCCAAAGTCACACAAATGTTATTCTTTGATCAAGTGAGCTCAGATACATTATGTTTTGCTTTGTGAAGCCAACTAAGAGAGACTTTGTCATATGGGAAGCAGCCAAAATCCTTCTCAAGGAAATTATTATCAAAATGGAAATTAATAAACAACAACAAAAACCATCTGTAAGTGAGCCACTATCCAATGCCTTCACCCATTAGCTGTCCCCAGGATTAAGGAAGAAGCCTCCATCCCACCACTTTCCATTTTCCCATGCTTCCTGTCTGTCCTCGGGCTCTGTGGGGAGAAGATTCTTTCTACAAGCACAATGCACAGGGGAATACGAAACACTCTGGAGAGAAGTCTGAGTTAAAAGCTTCTCTGAGCCCTTTGTTCTGCCCAGCACAGGGCATGGAATTCTAGAAAAGAAAGAAGAAAAGTGGTCTGAGAGACAAGCTGGTGTCACTCTCTCTTCTAGGAACCAGGGAGACAGCCGGCAGGAGTGCCCCGTGTGGCAGAGGAGAGGGCTCATGGAAAGGTCCAAACGTCTCCAGTTTGGGAGCTCAGCATCTCCAGCATGGAGAGCGATGTCTGGGAGGCAGAAGATGACTAAGGTGGTGGAGTGGGGTGAAACAGTGGGAGGGAGCACCAGAGAATGCCCCTCTACACAGGGCTTTTTCAGAAGTTCCACTTTTTGTTTTCCAACAACCCCTTTTCAGGTTATTCTGCCTGGACACCTATGACACTTGTCAATTTCTGTTTCCGTTGGGTATGCTTTCTAGAGGAGCTAATTAGAGGAGGTTATTTTCACAGAGGAGCCCGAAGGTACCCAGAGTTCTCCCTCAACTCCAAGAGGTCCAAAGGCGCCAGATCACCTGGGCCCAAAACCTCCACCTGCTCCTCTGATGCTGGTCCAGACAGAGACCCAGGTGAGTGAGTGTGGGAAGGGGAGTGAAACTGCCTTTGGGGAGGGAGGAAGACAG
>NW_025797939.1:0-6081 GCF_021613505.1 Equus quagga | reverse complement strand
GCCCCCCAACAAATGCAATCTCATCCTCCTAGTGTAGGTATATGGTTGTTTTAACTGGACCAGGAGACAGAGTTACAATTATTCACTTATGGGAATGTTCCTCAGGTCTGAGCTACATGCTAAACTTCCTTAATTGTCCTTTCTGGACATATTGATGTTTTTGAGGGGTTTAATAATTGCCTGATGGTTTCATTTTCTTACTTTCCATGATCTTCTAATTTCATAAATTTATCCCCCAACGCTGCCCCAGTTAAGTGAATCTTTTCTCAGTCCCTTCACACTCATGATAGTTGTTGTCTAGGTCCTTTCTTGGTGAAGCCTCCCCTCAGCGTTCCCACCCACCCAGCCCAGCCTGCTCCTGTCTGGGCCCACTGCCAGCTGTCCTGTAGACTCCTCTCCCTGCCCTTCTTCGTGGTGACTCCCTTTCCCTTCTCAAGGGTTGATGCCCTTGTTTCCCAGATCCAAGTCTTCCTCTTTTTCAGTATACTCCCTTCTTTTCCTGGAGCACATTGCTGTACTTCCCAAAAAAGGGCTCATGAGAGGAAAATTTTAGATGCGTTCATGTCTGATTTTCTTCCTATTTTACAGGGTTTGATTCAGGAGTCATGGTGACCCCCAGCAGGAACAAGTAGGATCACAGGAAGATCCCCACCAAGGATCACAGATGACCCTGTAATGCATGAAGAGTCTGAATCTTTCCCATCCTGATCTCTTAAGCAAATGGCAGACTAACAAAGACCAAGGCCTGAGGTCTTGTCTGATTCTTAGAGCCTGTGCAAGTCTCTGTTTGGGGAGGTTAATCTGAAGGAATGGGTGATCTTGCACAAGCACCTTCGGGATTCCGGGTTTGAATTTCCTTCCTTGGGCAATGGGTTGATCTGATGGCCTTTCTCACATACCTAAGGAAAAGATGTAGGGGGAAATGCTTTGAAGCCTGGGACAACGTTATCATCCTAAAACACAGCCCCAGAGATCACCAAATAGATTCTGAAAACATCTGACTTCTGCCTGCATTTCTGTTCTTTCTTGAACTATCAGAGGGTAAGAAAGAGAGGAGAGGCAGGGCAAATGGGGCTCAAGGCCAGGAGAAAAGGCAGGGAGAAGAAGGGGGAAGGGAAATGAGGAAGAAAGATAGTGTCATTGGGAAGAGACCCGGGGATTCCTACTAGGTGTGGTGGTGGAGAGGCCTGGGAATATCTTTGGAAACCCAGATTTGGCTGGTCTCAAGCTAAGACTCCTCCACCTGCTGGGACACCCACACTAACGTGGTTACAAACCTATTAAGATGGAACTAGGCATCTGATTCTCAGAGTGGCACCATCATCCTCCCCAGCTCTTCACTCCCTTGCTCCCTGTCTCTCCATCCCCATCCCCAACCCTTGCCCTTCTCCTTCCCATCCTGCTCTTCTTCCTGTCCTGTTCCAACAGGTAGCCACTCTTTGGGCTCCTGTCATGATTGACAAAGCCTTGAATGACTGGAACACTTATTCCCTATTCACCCTGTAATCTAGGGTTTCCTCTCACCTCCCACCTCCCTCCCTTGTTCTGCAACAGAGCCCAGGTGAGCCCTACAGAGCCTTTGCCCTCTTGACACACCCTTTCAGCTCCAGGACTGGCCTGGTGGGGACTGCAGGACAGCCTCCGCACCAGGTGGCTCCAGGTTCCCAACAACTCCCTGTACCCCTCTGCACTCACCCACCTCCGCTCACAGTGCTCTTCCTGGGTTTCTAGCTGCTACAATCTGTTCCACGTGTTGTGAGTTCTTAGGCAGTGTTTGAGCAAGCAGAGTGGCAGGGCGTGGGTGGCTGAATTCAAGGTGAGGGAGCCAGGATCCTCTACTGGAGGTTCTCTATTCTTCAAGAGGAGGAGAGGCCCCGTTTTAAAGGAGAGCCTGTGGGTAAGAACCCAGGAGTCTAGTTTCAGTTCAGGCACCATCCTCTCTGGGACCAGCTAACTGACAAGCTAGTCTCATTAGGAGATGGTAAAAAAAAAAAATCCACCTTGACTTTGTCATTGTATCTCTCCAAAGGCATCATCAGCCCCAGACTTTTCTGGGCATAGAATTGCATGTTTAGTTTTGTTAAAAAAAAAACGGCCATACTCTGTGCAGAGTGGTGTACCAGTTTACATTCCCTCCAGCAATGAATGAATCCAGTGTTTGGTGTTATTGCTGTTTCTTACTTTATCCATTCTGATTTTGGTTTTAAATTGCATCTCCCTAACGGCCAGTGATGCTGAACATCTTTTCCTGTCTTTATTTGCCATCCACATATCTCCTTTCATGAAATGTCTGTTCGTGTCTTTTGTCCCTTTTCCTACCATATTGTTTGATTTTTTTAAACTGATGGATGGTAGTTTTCTTTAGGTGGTCAAGATACCAGTCCTTTGTCGGATCCGTGGTTTGCGGTGGTAAACTTCTGAGGTCATGCATACTGATTTTCTTCCTCACTTTCAGGGACAGATTCTGGAGGTGAGGTCGCCTCTGGCCTGGAAAGCCGAGTCATTGGAGCAAGCTGCCAGGCCCAGGAGACCCCACCCTGGGCAGGCACAGGGGAGAGTAAACGCCATTCCTGTCCTGATTTGTCGTAAGCAGGCGGCGCGATCCCATAAGCAGGCTGGGAAGCATAATGTCCTGGGCTGGCAATATAATGTCTTCTGGCCCTTGGAAGACCCGCTCCATCTCTGAGAAGCCTGGATTCTGGTCCTGCGGAAGGATTGGGTGTCCTGGGGCCGGCCTCCTCGGTCAGGCCTCACTTTCCCTCCTGGGGCGCGCGATGATCAGACCCTCCCTCGTAGCTGCGGCGAGGAAAGCTCTCGGGAAAGTGCTCTGTAACCAGGGAGCGCGATGCAAACGTTAAGGCCCTGATAGCACGACCGGGGATGTCTCCATAAACCTCAGTTGGAAAGGCTGACGCCGCCCTCATTGCCATCTCTACCCCAATTGCCAGAGAGGAAGGACGGTTGATTCGGCTTGCAGTCCGAGGGGCAAGAGAGGGAGGAAAAGCGGGCAGAACTGGAAGAAAGAGGGGAAAAGATGAACATGGCGGGGAGGAGGCCGGCGACTTGCAAGCGCCGGGCCTGCGACTCACTTCCGGAGCCCAAAGGTGGCGGGTCCCACCCTGGCGCCCCGGTCCCGCGCCCGCTGCCGGGACTCCTCTGCCACGTTGTCAGAAACCGGCTAAAATGCACCCGCACCCCGTTTCCAGCCTGGCGGCCCCCATCCCTCCTTTTCATCCTAGTTGGCCTGGGCAGCCACTTCCTTAGCTCCGTTCTTGGCTCCTAAGGCCTCGAGTCACTAAGTCACTTGTCGCCCTTTCACACCAGGGTCTGAGGTTCCCATATCTGCTTGTCACCAGTCTCTGCCTCCCGCCTGGTGCGGTAGTTCCGTAGCGGAATCCGCGGCCTCAATAAGCTCCCAAACAGGGCTTTGCTGTCCTGGTGCTGCTCCGGGAAGGCTTTCTGCCCCGGGCAGGCTTGGGGGGACTGGCAGCACAGTGCGCGCGCCTCGCCTCGCCGGTCCCAAATGAGTCACCTCCTGCGGGCACTTTGGCCCCAGCAGAGGGTTATCTTGGGGTCCCTTGATCAGCCTCGGGGCGGGCATCGTCGGCTGGGGGTCGTTATCTGGAAAGCAGAGGGGACCCCAGGCCCTGAGGGAGGAGCTAAACGAAAGCCAGGACTCCCGTTGTCGTCCTTGGGCGACTCATTCCCTGGGACATGTTGACACGTCTCTGTAGGGCCAAGGCCAGGGAACGTGTCTTTTTCTTTACAATTCTGTTCAAAGACAACGTCAGACCTCAGCTTCCTGGGCCCAGGGGCCGCCTTGCTGGCGCAGCGTCCATCTGGGGAAGCTGACAGCCTCTTGGGCTCGGTCCTCACCGAAACAAGCGGCCGAGACTCCTCTCTGGCAAAGCTGCGCACACGCGTTGGTGAGAGAGGAATCAAAACGAAAACAAAACAAAAAAACCCTGCTCCTCCAATTCCACAAGCAAAACAGATTTAGAACCCATCTCTCAGCAATTGATAGAACAAAACAAACTATCAGTGAAGAGAGAATCTGGAAAAGAGCTGTCAACCATCTTGATCTAATTGTCCTTTGTTGACCATGACATCCAGCAATTGAAGAATAAACCTTTTCAAGGGCATGAGGTAGATGGGCAATGTACTGTCCTAGAAGACACATCTTAATAAATTTAAAAGAATAGCAATCATACAGAGTATATTCTCTGAGTATAATGTAATTAAATTAGAAGTTACACTCATTGCATATAGTATAGGAAGCCCCAAATATCTGGAAATTAACTCACTTCTGTATAATTTATGGGTCAAAGACAAAATCACAAGAGAAGCCCAAAAATATTTAGAATTGAATAATAACAATAAAAACATATGAAAATTTGTGGAATGCAGCTAAAGGAGTGCTTTGAGGGAAATTTAAAGATTTAACTGTTTGGATTAGAAAAGTAAGATCTGAAATCAGTGACATAAGTTGCAACTTAAGAAACTAGGGGGGGGGCCTGCCTGGTGGCTCAGCGGTTAAGATCATACATTCCTGCTCCCGGGGCGCGGGGTTCACTGGCCAGGATCCGGGGTGCAGACATGGCACTGCTTGTCAAGCCATGTTGTGGCAGGCGTCCCACATATAAAGTATAGGAAGATGGGCACGGATGTTAGCTCAGGGTCAGTCTTCCTCAAAAAAAAAGAAAGAAAGAAAGAAAAAGGAAACTAGAGGGGCCGGCCCTATGGCCGAGTGGTTCAGTTCCCGCGCTCTGCTTCCGGGCTGAGGGCTTCCTGTGTTCAAATCCTAGGCGACTACATGGCACCGCTCATCAGGCCATGCTGAGGCGGGTCCCACAGGCAGCAACTGGAAGGACCCGCAACTAAAAACACACAACTATGTACTGGGGGGCTTTGGGGTAAAAAAGGAAAAATAAAAATCTTAAAAAAAAAGAAACAAGACAAAGAAGAGCAAGAAAAAGGTAAGTTAAAGGAAGGAAATAACAAAGAGTAGAAATCAACTAAATAGAAAACGGGCAGCAATAGAGAAAATTAATAAAGGGAAAACTTTGTTTGCTGTTAACTTGACAAACTTCTAGGCAGACTAACCAAGAAAAAAAGAGAGGGACCATACCGGTGGCACCATAGTGGTTAAGTTCTCGCGCTCTCGCTTCGTTCTGGGGTTTGAAGTTCGAGGTTCGAATCCTGGGGGCGGACGTACACATCGCTCATCAAGCTATGCTGTGGCCACGCCAACACTCCAAAAAATAGAGGAAGACCGGCACAGATGTCAGCCCAGGGCCAATCTCCCTCCCCCAACCCCCCCCCCCCCCCCAAAACCCAGGAAAACAAAGAGAGAGAGAGAACAAAAATCACAGTATTAGGGATGAACAAGGGATTACTATCACAGATCCTACAGACATTAAAAGGATAGTGAGAGAATGCTGTGAACAACTCTATGTCAAGTTAGATGGAACGAATAAATTTATTTTGTTAAATTTAAACTTAATAAATTAAAATTTAAAACAACAAAATTGAAAAAAAGAAAGAAAGAAATTTATGGACAAACATCACTCAGGATCTCAGCCACAAAAATCTTTCAGCAAAACAAGCTAGTAGGACACAAGGTTAATATACAAAAATACCCACCAAATATATATAAGCAACGAATAACTGGAAATGAAATTTAAATATCGCTGCAAGTACACTAGTGCCAGAAACCATCAAATTCGTAGGAATAAATCTTACAAACAATGTCTCAGACCTCAGAAAACTAAGACACTGAAAACCAAGAAACACTGCTGAGAGGAAGTAAAGAAGGATAAATAAATGGATCCTCTTTTCTTGGATAGCAAGATTCAACGTTGTTAAGATGACGATTCTCCCCAAATTAGTCTGTAGATTCAACAAAATTCCAAACAAAATTCTAGGAGGCTTTTGGTAGAAATTGATGAGTGGATTGAAAAAACTTATATGAAAACATAAAAAACCTACAATAACGAAAGCAATTTTTAAAAAGATGAACAAAGTTAGAGAACTTATTTTCAGCTAAAAAAGCTGAGATAATTTGTGGTGTTTCTGAACAGT
>NW_025797938.1:0-6081 GCF_021613505.1 Equus quagga | reverse complement strand
ACTGTTCAGAAACACCACAAATTATCTCAGCTTTTTTAGCTGAAAATAAGTTCTCTAACTTTGTTCATCTTTTTAAAAATTGCTTTCGTTATTGTAGGTTTTTTATGTTTTCATATAAGTTTTTTCAATCCACTCATCAATTTCTACCAAAAGCCTCCTAGAATTTTGTTTGGAATTTTGTTGAATCTACAGACTAATTTGGGGAGAATCGTCATCTTAACAACGTTGAATCTTGCTATCCAAGAAAAGAGGATCCATTTATTTATCCTTCTTTACTTCCTCTCAGCAGTGTTTCTTGGTTTTCAGTGTCTTAGTTTTCTGAGGTCTGAGACATTGTTTGTAAGATTTATTCCTACGAATTTGATGGTTTCTGGCACTAGTGTACTTGCAGCGATATTTAAATTTCATTTCCAGTTATTCGTTGCTTATATATATTTGGTGGGTATTTTTGTATATTAACCTTGTGTCCTACTAGCTTGTTTTGCTGAAAGATTTTTGTGGCTGAGATCCTGAGTGATGTTTGTCCATAAATTTCTTTCTTTCTTTTTTTCAATTTTGTTGTTTTAAATTTTAATTTATTAAGTTTAAATTTAACAAAATAAATTTATTCGTTCCATCTAACTTGACATAGAGTTGTTCACAGCATTCTCTCACTATCCTTTTAATGTCTGTAGGATCTGTGATAGTAATCCCTTGTTCATCCCTAATACTGTGATTTTTGTTCTCTCTCTCTCTTTGTTTTCCTGGGTTTTGGGGGGGGGGGGGGGGTTGGGGGAGGGAGATTGGCCCTGGGCTGACATCTGTGCCGGTCTTCCTCTATTTTTTGGAGTGTTGGCGTGGCCACAGCATAGCTTGATGAGCGATGTGTACGTCCGCCCCCAGGATTCGAACCTCGAACTTCAAACCCCAGAACGAAGCGAGAGCGCGAGAACTTAACCACTATGGTGCCACCGGTATGGTCCCTCTCTTTTTTTCTTGGTTAGTCTGCCTAGAAGTTTGTCAAGTTAACAGCAAACAAAGTTTTCCCTTTATTAATTTTCTCTATTGCTGCCCGTTTTCTATTTAGTTGATTTCTACTCTTTGTTATTTCCTTCCTTTAACTTACCTTTTTCTTGCTCTTCTTTGTCTTGTTTCTTTTTTTTTAAGATTTTTATTTTTCCTTTTTTACCCCAAAGCCCCCCAGTACATAGTTGTGTGTTTTTAGTTGCGGGTCCTTCCAGTTGCTGCCTGTGGGACCCGCCTCAGCATGGCCTGATGAGCGGTGCCATGTAGTCGCCTAGGATTTGAACACAGGAAGCCCTCAGCCCGGAAGCAGAGCGCGGGAACTGAACCACTCGGCCATAGGGCCGGCCCCTCTAGTTTCCTTTTTCTTTCTTTCTTTCTTTTTTTTTGAGGAAGACTGACCCTGAGCTAACATCCGTGCCCATCTTCCTATACTTTATATGTGGGACGCCTGCCACAACATGGCTTGACAAGCAGTGCCATGTCTGCACCCCGGATCCTGGCCAGTGAACCCCGCGCCCCGGGAGCAGGAATGTATGATCTTAACCGCTGAGCCACCAGGCAGGCCCCCCCCCTAGTTTCTTAAGTTGCAACTTATGTCACTGATTTCAGATCTTACTTTTCTAATCCAAACAGTTAAATCTTTAAATTTCCCTCAAAGCACTCCTTTAGCTGCATTCCACAAATTTTCATATGTTTTTATTGTTATTATTCAATTCTAAATATTTTTGGGCTTCTCTTGTGATTTTGTCTTTGACCCATAAATTATACAGAAGTGAGTTAATTTCCAGATATTTGGGGCTTCCTATACTATATGCAATGAGTGTAACTTCTAATTTAATTACATTATACTCAGAGAATATACTCTGTATGATTGCTATTCTTTTAAATTTATTAAGATGTGTCTTCTAGGACAGTACATTGCCCATCTACCTCATGCCCTTGAAAAGGTTTATTCTTCAATTGCTGGATGTCATGGTCAACAAAGGACAATTAGATCAAGATGGTTGACAGCTCTTTTCCAGATTCTCTCTTCACTGATAGTTTGTTTTGTTCTATCAATTGCTGAGAGATGGGTTCTAAATCTGTTTTGCTTGTGGAATTGGAGGAGCAGGGTTTTTTTGTTTTGTTTTCGTTTTGATTCCTCTCTCACCAACGCGTGTGCGCAGCTTTGCCAGAGAGGAGTCTCGGCCGCTTGTTTCGGTGAGGACCGAGCCCAAGAGGCTGTCAGCTTCCCCAGATGGACGCTGCGCCAGCAAGGCGGCCCCTGGGCCCAGGAAGCTGAGGTCTGACGTTGTCTTTGAACAGAATTGTAAAGAAAAAGACACGTTCCCTGGCCTTGGCCCTACAGAGACGTGTCAACATGTCCCAGGGAATGAGTCGCCCAAGGACGACAACGGGAGTCCTGGCTTTCGTTTAGCTCCTCCCTCAGGGCCTGGGGTCCCCTCTGCTTTCCAGATAACGACCCCCAGCCGACGATGCCCGCCCCGAGGCTGATCAAGGGACCCCAAGATAACCCTCTGCTGGGGCCAAAGTGCCCGCAGGAGGTGACTCATTTGGGACCGGCGAGGCGAGGCGCGCGCACTGTGCTGCCAGTCCCCCCAAGCCTGCCCGGGGCAGAAAGCCTTCCCGGAGCAGCACCAGGACAGCAAAGCCCTGTTTGGGAGCTTATTGAGGCCGCGGATTCCGCTACGGAACTACCGCACCAGGCGGGAGGCAGAGACTGGTGACAAGCAGATATGGGAACCTCAGACCCTGGTGTGAAAGGGCGACAAGTGACTTAGTGACTCGAGGCCTTAGGAGCCAAGAACGGAGCTAAGGAAGTGGCTGCCCAGGCCAACTAGGATGAAAAGGAGGGATGGGGGCCGCCAGGCTGGAAACGGGGTGCGGGTGCATTTTAGCCGGTTTCTGACAACGTGGCAGAGGAGTCCCGGCAGCGGGCGCGGGACCGGGGCGCCAGGGTGGGACCCGCCACCTTTGGGCTCCGGAAGTGAGTCGCAGGCCCGGCGCTTGCAAGTCGCCGGCCTCCTCCCCGCCATGTTCATCTTTTCCCCTCTTTCTTCCAGTTCTGCCCGCTTTTCCTCCCTCTCTTGCCCCTCGGACTGCAAGCCGAATCAACCGTCCTTCCTCTCTGGCAATTGGGGTAGAGATGGCAATGAGGGCGGCGTCAGCCTTTCCAACTGAGGTTTATGGAGACATCCCCGGTCGTGCTATCAGGGCCTTAACGTTTGCATCGCGCTCCCTGGTTACAGAGCACTTTCCCGAGAGCTTTCCTCGCCGCAGCTACGAGGGAGGGTCTGATCATCGCGCGCCCCAGGAGGGAAAGTGAGGCCTGACCGAGGAGGCCGGCCCCAGGACACCCAATCCTTCCGCAGGACCAGAATCCAGGCTTCTCAGAGATGGAGCGGGTCTTCCAAGGGCCAGAAGACATTATATTGCCAGCCCAGGACATTATGCTTCCCAGCCTGCTTATGGGATCGCGCCGCCTGCTTACGACAAATCAGGACAGGAATGGCGTTTACTCTCCCCTGTGCCTGCCCAGGGTGGGGTCTCCTGGGCCTGGCAGCTTGCTCCAATGACTCGGCTTTCCAGGCCAGAGGCGACCTCACCTCCAGAATCTGTCCCTGAAAGTGAGGAAGAAAATCAGTATGCATGACCTCAGAAGTTTACCACCGCAAACCACGGATCCGACAAAGGACTGGTATCTTGACCACCTAAAGAAAACTACCATCCATCAGTTTAAAAAAATCAAACAATATGGTAGGAAAAGGGACAAAAGACACGAACAGACATTTCATGAAAGGAGATATGTGGATGGCAAATAAAGACAGGAAAAGATGTTCAGCATCACTGGCCGTTAGGGAGATGCAATTTAAAACCAAAATCAGAATGGATAAAGTAAGAAACAGCAATAACACCAAACACTGGATTCATTCATTGCTGGAGGGAATGTAAACTGGTACACCACTCTGCACAGAGTATGGCCGTTTTTTTTTTAACAAAACTAAACATGCAATTCTATGCCCAGAAAAGTCTGGGGCTGATGATGCCTTTGGAGAGATACAATGACAAAGTCAAGGTGGATTTTTTTTTTTTACCATCTCCTAATGAGACTAGCTTGTCAGTTAGCTGGTCCCAGAGAGGATGGTGCCTGAACTGAAACTAGACTCCTGGGTTCTTACCCACAGGCTCTCCTTTAAAACGGGGCCTCTCCTCCTCTTGAAGAATAGAGAACCTCCAGTAGAGGATCCTGGCTCCCTCACCTTGAATTCAGCCACCCACGCCCTGCCACTCTGCTTGCTCAAACACTGCCTAAGAACTCACAACACGTGGAACAGATTGTAGCAGCTAGAAACCCAGGAAGAGCACTGTGAGCGGAGGTGGGTGAGTGCAGAGGGGTACAGGGAGTTGTTGGGAACCTGGAGCCACCTGGTGCGGAGGCTGTCCTGCAGTCCCCACCAGGCCAGTCCTGGAGCTGAAAGGGTGTGTCAAGAGGGCAAAGGCTCTGTAGGGCTCACCTGGGCTCTGTTGCAGAACAAGGGAGGGAGGTGGGAGGTGAGAGGAAACCCTAGATTACAGGGTGAATAGGGAATAAGTGTTCCAGTCATTCAAGGCTTTGTCAATCATGACAGGAGCCCAAAGAGTGGCTACCTGTTGGAACAGGACAGGAAGAAGAGCAGGATGGGAAGGAGAAGGGCAAGGGTTGGGGATGGGGATGGAGAGACAGGGAGCAAGGGAGTGAAGAGCTGGGGAGGATGATGGTGCCACTCTGAGAATCAGATGCCTAGTTCCATCTTAATAGGTTTGTAACCACGTTAGTGTGGGTGTCCCAGCAGGTGGAGGAGTCTTAGCTTGAGACCAGCCAAATCTGGGTTTCCAAAGATATTCCCAGGCCTCTCCACCACCACACCTAGTAGGAATCCCCGGGTCTCTTCCCAATGACACTATCTTTCTTCCTCATTTCCCTTCCCCCTTCTTCTCCCTGCCTTTTCTCCTGGCCTTGAGCCCCATTTGCCCTGCCTCTCCTCTCTTTCTTACCCTCTGATAGTTCAAGAAAGAACAGAAATGCAGGCAGAAGTCAGATGTTTTCAGAATCTATTTGGTGATCTCTGGGGCTGTGTTTTAGGATGATAACGTTGTCCCAGGCTTCAAAGCATTTCCCCCTACATCTTTTCCTTAGGTATGTGAGAAAGGCCATCAGATCAACCCATTGCCCAAGGAAGGAAATTCAAACCCGGAATCCCGAAGGTGCTTGTGCAAGATCACCCATTCCTTCAGATTAACCTCCCCAAACAGAGACTTGCACAGGCTCTAAGAATCAGACAAGACCTCAGGCCTTGGTCTTTGTTAGTCTGCCATTTGCTTAAGAGATCAGGATGGGAAAGATTCAGACTCTTCATGCATTACAGGGTCATCTGTGATCCTTGGTGGGGATCTTCCTGTGATCCTACTTGTTCCTGCTGGGGGTCACCATGACTCCTGAATCAAACCCTGTAAAATAGGAAGAAAATCAGACATGAACGCATCTAAAATTTTCCTCTCATGAGCCCTTTTTTGGGAAGTACAGCAATGTGCTCCAGGAAAAGAAGGGAGTATACTGAAAAAGAGGAAGACTTGGATCTGGGAAACAAGGGCATCAACCCTTGAGAAGGGAAAGGGAGTCACCACGAAGAAGGGCAGGGAGAGGAGTCTACAGGACAGCTGGCAGTGGGCCCAGACAGGAGCAGGCTGGGCTGGGTGGGTGGGAACGCTGAGGGGAGGCTTCACCAAGAAAGGACCTAGACAACAACTATCATGAGTGTGAAGGGACTGAGAAAAGATTCACTTAACTGGGGCAGCGTTGGGGGATAAATTTATGAAATTAGAAGATCATGGAAAGTAAGAAAATGAAACCATCAGGCAATTATTAAACCCCTCAAAAACATCAATATGTCCAGAAAGGACAATTAAGGAAGTTTAGCATGTAGCTCAGACCTGAGGAACATTCCCATAAGTGAATAATTGTAACTCTGTCTCCTGGTCCAGTTAAAACAACCATATACCTACACTAGGAGGATGAGATTGCATTTGTTGGGGGGC
>NW_025797937.1:0-1172 GCF_021613505.1 Equus quagga | reverse complement strand
GTCCTCAAAGGGAGAGCGGTTCCCAAACCCGCTGAACGCAGATCCGGTCCCGCAGCGCGCGATGGGGCCTGTCCCGCCCCAAGCTATGGGGGGAGGGTAGCCGGCGTCCTGAGGAACCAAGGGTCCCACCCGCTGGTTATACCCGACATGGTCCAGCCCTTTCCTTCTGACTGAGCTTCCGCGGCCCCGAGCGCTCCGCTCTGGGGCAGAATCCCGCGGGTTTCGCCCAATTCGGACCCCTCTTCCCGGTCAGCCTGGTCTGGCTCATTGTGAAGGCTTGTTCCAGTGGCAGCTCGGATTTGGAGCCAGAATTGAATATCCCAGGTTTGAGGGAAACGTTGCTCCTGTGGCAGCCTCGCCCCGCGGGGGAGGGAAGGAGCTGGAGAGCCCTGTTGCGGGCGGTGGGGGGGTAGAGGGGGGTGAGGGGGAGTGGGGGTAGATGAGGTGGGCCCTGACCCAGCGCTTGCCGCAAGACCCCTGGAATCTTGTATCAGTCAAAGCTTTGTGTGCTTTTTAGCATTCCGCAAACCTCAACCGCAAGCAACCAAGACAGTGGTTTCAAATTTAAGACAGGAAAGACTTAACAGCAAGCATTACAGTGGTTGAGTTTTGCATGTGGTTGTGTCATTGGTATGTAATCATACCACCCTGGCACGATTTGTGAGAGAAACTTTCCGAGGTCTCAGTCTCAGCTGGCTTGCTCCCTTAGTCCCAGCTCTCAGCAAGGGGCCCGGTGCGCGCTCTCCAGAGGAGGCTGCACCAGATTGTCAGCAGCGGCTGGACCACAGATTCACCATGTCGGCGGGAGCAGTGCCCAAGATGAACCTGAACCTGGTACGTCGATCTGGGGGTCTCGAGGGAGGAGGGGGAATGTCCGGGTCCCAGAGCTAGAAGGAGGCTCATGATCAAAACCCGACTGGGCTCAGCCCTCAGCACTGGGGCATCAGGAGGCAGGAAAACCTGAGCTGGGGTGGGAACTTTCTTTTTTCCCCCATTTTAGTGCCCTTTCAGGCTAAGCTGGGTTCTCCCATCTGTAAGTAAAGGTGACTGACTGGGCTTCAGCTTGGGTCCTTCTGTCCTTCACCACTTGTCCTGACAACCTCAGCATCTCCTTACAGGAGAGGAAACTGCAGGGTGGGAGGGTCAGGCATGGATGGGGTCACAGGGCCAGT
>NW_025797936.1:0-1172 GCF_021613505.1 Equus quagga | reverse complement strand
ACTGGCCCTGTGACCCCATCCATGCCTGACCCTCCCACCCTGCAGTTTCCTCTCCTGTAAGGAGATGCTGAGGTTGTCAGGACAAGTGGTGAAGGACAGAAGGACCCAAGCTGAAGCCCAGTCAGTCACCTTTACTTACAGATGGGAGAACCCAGCTTAGCCTGAAAGGGCACTAAAATGGGGGAAAAAAGAAAGTTCCCACCCCAGCTCAGGTTTTCCTGCCTCCTGATGCCCCAGTGCTGAGGGCTGAGCCCAGTCGGGTTTTGATCATGAGCCTCCTTCTAGCTCTGGGACCCGGACATTCCCCCTCCTCCCTCGAGACCCCCAGATCGACGTACCAGGTTCAGGTTCATCTTGGGCACTGCTCCCGCCGACATGGTGAATCTGTGGTCCAGCCGCTGCTGACAATCTGGTGCAGCCTCCTCTGGAGAGCGCGCACCGGGCCCCTTGCTGAGAGCTGGGACTAAGGGAGCAAGCCAGCTGAGACTGAGACCTCGGAAAGTTTCTCTCACAAATCGTGCCAGGGTGGTATGATTACATACCAATGACACAACCACATGCAAAACTCAACCACTGTAATGCTTGCTGTTAAGTCTTTCCTGTCTTAAATTTGAAACCACTGTCTTGGTTGCTTGCGGTTGAGGTTTGCGGAATGCTAAAAAGCACACAAAGCTTTGACTGATACAAGATTCCAGGGGTCTTGCGGCAAGCGCTGGGTCAGGGCCCACCTCATCTACCCCCACTCCCCCTCACCCCCCTCTACCCCCCCACCGCCCGCAACAGGGCTCTCCAGCTCCTTCCCTCCCCCGCGGGGCGAGGCTGCCACAGGAGCAACGTTTCCCTCAAACCTGGGATATTCAATTCTGGCTCCAAATCCGAGCTGCCACTGGAACAAGCCTTCACAATGAGCCAGACCAGGCTGACCGGGAAGAGGGGTCCGAATTGGGCGAAACCCGCGGGATTCTGCCCCAGAGCGGAGCGCTCGGGGCCGCGGAAGCTCAGTCAGAAGGAAAGGGCTGGACCATGTCGGGTATAACCAGCGGGTGGGACCCTTGGTTCCTCAGGACGCCGGCTACCCTCCCCCCATAGCTTGGGGCGGGACAGGCCCCATCGCGCGCTGCGGGACCGGATCTGCGTTCAGCGGGTTTGGGAACCGCTCTCCCTTTGAGGAC
>NW_025797935.1:0-2108 GCF_021613505.1 Equus quagga | reverse complement strand
ACTTGGACTGACATATGCCTCCAGCATTTATTAGCTGTGTGACCTTGGTCAAACTACTTCACCTCTCTGAGCCTCACTTTCTTGAGTGCTATCATACAGGGTCACTGAGAGGACTAGTGCATGTAAAGCACCTGGCTCTGTCCTTGCACACAGGTGCTCAGCAGATGGCCCTCCTGGGACCATGACATCACTTGTCCCCTCTAGAGGAAGACCCACATCCACGTGTCCAGGTCTCGCTCTTCCCTCGTGTGCCCTTCCTGAGTCTGTCTCTAGCTGCCTGCAGGGCATTTCCAGTTAGCTCTCCTGTCTGTCCCTTCCGTCCAGTCCCCATCCAGCCTCTCTCTGATGACATCCATCCGATATCTGGTCCTCCTGCCTATTTGCTCAATTCACTGCACCAGGCCACAGTGCCGTGCCACGCCATGCCACACCATGCCACGCCTCATCACAGCACCCCTTTTTCCAGCTGTTCCCAAAGCTCTGTGGAATGGGATCCTCCAAGGGAGGGAGTTTCATAGAGAGGGGTTGAAGCATGCGCCCTGGGGGCTGACAGAATGCCATAGCCCAAGCACTGAGAGCTGCCTTTCTGCTTTCACTGCTGGCTCCCTCCATCGCACCTCGGGAGAGCGCTCTGATTTGGGGTTTTGCCCAAGGCCAGCAGGGAGGAGGCAGGAAGGCTCTCTCGATGCTATGGGTACTGGGCTTTGGGCCAGGTGAGGAGAACTTAGGTTGAATTTAGAAACCAACTGCCAGGTCCCCACCAAACAAAGTGGGAAAGGATTTTTCCGCACTTGGGGCTGACAGTGCAGTCCTGGGTTGCCCTGAACGGAGCACCTAGGCAGCAGCACCGGGCAGTTGAAGAGAGAGAGGCGGGGCTGCAGGCAGCTCTGGATCCTGGCCTCTCCCCTCGGGCACCTTTCATACCTTTCATGGCTGAGCTGTGAAGTCCTCTAAGGCCGAGAACCGCAGCTCACCCGGAAAACAGGAGTGTTCTCAGAAAACAGGAACCTGCTCTTCAGAACTTCCTGAGACACGACAGAGCGGGGAGGAAGGGCGTCTGGGGACCTTCCCAGCAGGCTGCCGCCCAGCCGCGTGACCTGGTCCCCGCTGTCACGGCAAGCAGCCTTCAGGACGGCCAGGGAAGGTCACCAACCTTCCTTTCTGGGGCAGCACTGCTGGCTCCCTGGGCCGCTCATAACGCCACCCCTTTCTCCTTGAGACTTAACTGGAGCTTCTCTCTCTCTGTGCAGGATCCCATTCTAGATCTGCAGCGATGTGCTCCATTAACTACACTCCCAAAACTCTGTGTGTGTGTGCGTATGAGTGTCAGTGTGTGTACGCTCTCCTCTGCTGTGAGATCCACTCCGTTTTACGAATCTCTGCTGTCTCTCTTGGCCTCTTCCTTCCTTCTGCTGGGGCCATTGTCTGTGGGTTTCCTTTTACCTCTGGTGACAGAGTCCCTTTGTCTTCACCTCCAGGTAAGTCTGGGGTTGGAGTCCTTTTGCCAATCCCAGGATTACTAACAGATGCACAGGAAATTCTGAGCAGGAGTAATAGTCAGGCTTCAGGCCGAGCTGCAGCAGACACCCTCTGGAGTCTGGCGCCTGCCCCCGGTGTCCTCCGGAGTCTATCTTGTGAAGGGTCACCATGATCCCTTGTTTCCCAAGGCCAGTGAACCTGGTTGTTGCTCATGCCCACCTCTGCTGCATCCACCCTTTATTTTCAGTCTTCTCCCCATCTTATCCCCTGGAATGAACACGTTTCCAAAGGAGTTGCCTCTGCTCCTCTGTTCTCTCCTCCCTACACTAGTGCGTCTCGAGCTTGTCAAACCTGTGCTGCTCATAGACATAAAATAAGGTAAACATTGGTTCACAACAAATCAGAACAATGGCTTTGGTACGAACTATATACATCACCCCACTCCCCACCTTCACCTCAAAAAATGTTCTAAGGAGTCCTCTTTCATGCCCTACCACGCCCATAATCACTGCTCGGAACTCCAACAGGGAAGTCTTACTTGGTAGTAATGGCTGGAGTGAGCCTAAGTTTGGAATGAAGTAAACTTGGACTGACATATGCCTCCAGCATTTATTAGCTGTGTGACCTTG
>NW_025797934.1:0-2108 GCF_021613505.1 Equus quagga | reverse complement strand
CAAGGTCACACAGCTAATAAATGCTGGAGGCATATGTCAGTCCAAGTTTACTTCATTCCAAACTTAGGCTCACTCCAGCCATTACTACCAAGTAAGACTTCCCTGTTGGAGTTCCGAGCAGTGATTATGGGCGTGGTAGGGCATGAAAGAGGACTCCTTAGAACATTTTTTGAGGTGAAGGTGGGGAGTGGGGTGATGTATATAGTTCGTACCAAAGCCATTGTTCTGATTTGTTGTGAACCAATGTTTACCTTATTTTATGTCTATGAGCAGCACAGGTTTGACAAGCTCGAGACGCACTAGTGTAGGGAGGAGAGAACAGAGGAGCAGAGGCAACTCCTTTGGAAACGTGTTCATTCCAGGGGATAAGATGGGGAGAAGACTGAAAATAAAGGGTGGATGCAGCAGAGGTGGGCATGAGCAACAACCAGGTTCACTGGCCTTGGGAAACAAGGGATCATGGTGACCCTTCACAAGATAGACTCCGGAGGACACCGGGGGCAGGCGCCAGACTCCAGAGGGTGTCTGCTGCAGCTCGGCCTGAAGCCTGACTATTACTCCTGCTCAGAATTTCCTGTGCATCTGTTAGTAATCCTGGGATTGGCAAAAGGACTCCAACCCCAGACTTACCTGGAGGTGAAGACAAAGGGACTCTGTCACCAGAGGTAAAAGGAAACCCACAGACAATGGCCCCAGCAGAAGGAAGGAAGAGGCCAAGAGAGACAGCAGAGATTCGTAAAACGGAGTGGATCTCACAGCAGAGGAGAGCGTACACACACTGACACTCATACGCACACACACACAGAGTTTTGGGAGTGTAGTTAATGGAGCACATCGCTGCAGATCTAGAATGGGATCCTGCACAGAGAGAGAGAAGCTCCAGTTAAGTCTCAAGGAGAAAGGGGTGGCGTTATGAGCGGCCCAGGGAGCCAGCAGTGCTGCCCCAGAAAGGAAGGTTGGTGACCTTCCCTGGCCGTCCTGAAGGCTGCTTGCCGTGACAGCGGGGACCAGGTCACGCGGCTGGGCGGCAGCCTGCTGGGAAGGTCCCCAGACGCCCTTCCTCCCCGCTCTGTCGTGTCTCAGGAAGTTCTGAAGAGCAGGTTCCTGTTTTCTGAGAACACTCCTGTTTTCCGGGTGAGCTGCGGTTCTCGGCCTTAGAGGACTTCACAGCTCAGCCATGAAAGGTATGAAAGGTGCCCGAGGGGAGAGGCCAGGATCCAGAGCTGCCTGCAGCCCCGCCTCTCTCTCTTCAACTGCCCGGTGCTGCTGCCTAGGTGCTCCGTTCAGGGCAACCCAGGACTGCACTGTCAGCCCCAAGTGCGGAAAAATCCTTTCCCACTTTGTTTGGTGGGGACCTGGCAGTTGGTTTCTAAATTCAACCTAAGTTCTCCTCACCTGGCCCAAAGCCCAGTACCCATAGCATCGAGAGAGCCTTCCTGCCTCCTCCCTGCTGGCCTTGGGCAAAACCCCAAATCAGAGCGCTCTCCCGAGGTGCGATGGAGGGAGCCAGCAGTGAAAGCAGAAAGGCAGCTCTCAGTGCTTGGGCTATGGCATTCTGTCAGCCCCCAGGGCGCATGCTTCAACCCCTCTCTATGAAACTCCCTCCCTTGGAGGATCCCATTCCACAGAGCTTTGGGAACAGCTGGAAAAAGGGGTGCTGTGATGAGGCGTGGCATGGTGTGGCATGGCGTGGCACGGCACTGTGGCCTGGTGCAGTGAATTGAGCAAATAGGCAGGAGGACCAGATATCGGATGGATGTCATCAGAGAGAGGCTGGATGGGGACTGGACGGAAGGGACAGACAGGAGAGCTAACTGGAAATGCCCTGCAGGCAGCTAGAGACAGACTCAGGAAGGGCACACGAGGGAAGAGCGAGACCTGGACACGTGGATGTGGGTCTTCCTCTAGAGGGGACAAGTGATGTCATGGTCCCAGGAGGGCCATCTGCTGAGCACCTGTGTGCAAGGACAGAGCCAGGTGCTTTACATGCACTAGTCCTCTCAGTGACCCTGTATGATAGCACTCAAGAAAGTGAGGCTCAGAGAGGTGAAGTAGTTTGACCAAGGTCACACAGCTAATAAATGCTGGAGGCATATGTCAGTCCAAGT
>NW_025797933.1:0-1772 GCF_021613505.1 Equus quagga | reverse complement strand
CATCACCTTTGAGATCCCTTTGCACAACAAATGCTAATGATTCTGGACTTCTGACTGTTTGAAGATAAAGCACGTAAAAGGGAAATTTTCTCCGGAAGAAACACAGTCTTGTGGTTCACTTAATAACTAGTCTGACTCATAAAAATGTTAACTAATTAAACAAATAGAAATCTTTCTTAAAAGATTTTCCATTTATTGGTAGCATAAATGTCGCTCTATTTACCCATAGAATTAATATATTATAGGCTTTGAACATAACAAAGAAAAAGAAAAATTAAAGTTTACTTAACTTTTCAGAGCAGAGATAAATCTTCCAACATATTAAGGCCACAGTGGTGTTTTTTAGGGTTGGTGTATGAATTAAATGAAACAGGATGCGTGAAAGCACCTAGCACTTAGCACACTCGCAATGCTCAAAAAGAGGTTCCACTTTGGATGATCTTAGTTAATCAGGATATAACAACAATTATACATTTTACAGGAATGTTCTTCTCAGCAAGCAGAGTCAGTCTGCCTTTCATCTTGCTATGCACAGAGTGCAACCCCCAAGCAATGCTATTAGGTGACCACACGGTGTTCATTGGAGGGAACCAGATGGTAACTGAACAGAAAGTCAGATAATTTTGCCACTGAAGTTTTAGAATGGTCTTAGGTGTTCCAGGTTTGTATTTTTTTTTACCAGCGCAAGGTAAAATTTCATAATTAAAGATTGGGTAAGACTACTGTGTACACGCATACTTCCGTTCTACTTAACGAATCTATTTCTTGCCATTGGTAAAGGCAGCTCAACAAATTATTACAGAACTGGCCTGTGCCAGGCCTGGAAGGGATGTGTGGATGAGGACACTAGGAAGAATTGCCGCCCTAAGGAGGATGCATTACTGTAAGAGAATAGATTCTCCTCTTAATAACTCAGGGTCACTGGTGATTCAGGCATGATGTCTCAAAGGAGTCCCTTTGATGCAGATGCTGCACATATTTAGACAGTGTGGGCAGAGGACTGAACGTTTCTTGGTCTTGGCAGTCTTCTGCTAACAGTCTAGACTTCGGACTTAAAGTCCTGAGTATGAACACAACAGACCAAAGCCCCCGGGCACATATAAATAAGAGGGAATCATACTGTTGTCGCATCCACAGACCCCAGAACTCCGGAAAACGTTGGGCATGAGTTGGGGATGTTGGGATATGTATGCTCTGAAAAGAAAGGTGTGTGTGAGTCATTTGCTCTCATGGGAAAGGTGCCTAAAACAGACCCCTTCAAATGTGACATTCTGTTGTGGATTCTGGGAGTTAATTGATTGATTTTGGTAGCAACTCTTCATGTCAGGAGTGTGTGCTGAAGACCGTAGTCACATTTTCTGTTTCTTTTTCCATTAGGCAAGTATTTCCCCATCACTTCCTTTGTGACAGGCACTGTCCTTGTAGCTGTGAATACAGAAGGACAACAATATAGTCTTGGATATTAACGTCCAGGTGTGATAAATATGGAACAATGTTTTCTTCATGAGGGTCAACATGCAGAAAGACAGCTTATGAATTAGATCTATTGAATTACATAGATTCACATGAACCAGTCCTGGAATTGTAGGGCTCATCATTTTAAGGACAGTCTCACTGTCAGCGGATTATGTATGTGTGTGTGTGTGTGAGTGTGTGTGTGTGTGTTTGTGTGTGTGTGTGCATACACACACACTCATATAAACACATGCCCACACTATCGAGCAATGGGCATGAACAATTGACTAATCTTGCTCTCATTTCTTCTAGTTGTC
>NW_025797932.1:0-1772 GCF_021613505.1 Equus quagga | reverse complement strand
GACAACTAGAAGAAATGAGAGCAAGATTAGTCAATTGTTCATGCCCATTGCTCGATAGTGTGGGCATGTGTTTATATGAGTGTGTGTGTATGCACACACACACACAAACACACACACACACACTCACACACACACACACATACATAATCCGCTGACAGTGAGACTGTCCTTAAAATGATGAGCCCTACAATTCCAGGACTGGTTCATGTGAATCTATGTAATTCAATAGATCTAATTCATAAGCTGTCTTTCTGCATGTTGACCCTCATGAAGAAAACATTGTTCCATATTTATCACACCTGGACGTTAATATCCAAGACTATATTGTTGTCCTTCTGTATTCACAGCTACAAGGACAGTGCCTGTCACAAAGGAAGTGATGGGGAAATACTTGCCTAATGGAAAAAGAAACAGAAAATGTGACTACGGTCTTCAGCACACACTCCTGACATGAAGAGTTGCTACCAAAATCAATCAATTAACTCCCAGAATCCACAACAGAATGTCACATTTGAAGGGGTCTGTTTTAGGCACCTTTCCCATGAGAGCAAATGACTCACACACACCTTTCTTTTCAGAGCATACATATCCCAACATCCCCAACTCATGCCCAACGTTTTCCGGAGTTCTGGGGTCTGTGGATGCGACAACAGTATGATTCCCTCTTATTTATATGTGCCCGGGGGCTTTGGTCTGTTGTGTTCATACTCAGGACTTTAAGTCCGAAGTCTAGACTGTTAGCAGAAGACTGCCAAGACCAAGAAACGTTCAGTCCTCTGCCCACACTGTCTAAATATGTGCAGCATCTGCATCAAAGGGACTCCTTTGAGACATCATGCCTGAATCACCAGTGACCCTGAGTTATTAAGAGGAGAATCTATTCTCTTACAGTAATGCATCCTCCTTAGGGCGGCAATTCTTCCTAGTGTCCTCATCCACACATCCCTTCCAGGCCTGGCACAGGCCAGTTCTGTAATAATTTGTTGAGCTGCCTTTACCAATGGCAAGAAATAGATTCGTTAAGTAGAACGGAAGTATGCGTGTACACAGTAGTCTTACCCAATCTTTAATTATGAAATTTTACCTTGCGCTGGTAAAAAAAAATACAAACCTGGAACACCTAAGACCATTCTAAAACTTCAGTGGCAAAATTATCTGACTTTCTGTTCAGTTACCATCTGGTTCCCTCCAATGAACACCGTGTGGTCACCTAATAGCATTGCTTGGGGGTTGCACTCTGTGCATAGCAAGATGAAAGGCAGACTGACTCTGCTTGCTGAGAAGAACATTCCTGTAAAATGTATAATTGTTGTTATATCCTGATTAACTAAGATCATCCAAAGTGGAACCTCTTTTTGAGCATTGCGAGTGTGCTAAGTGCTAGGTGCTTTCACGCATCCTGTTTCATTTAATTCATACACCAACCCTAAAAAACACCACTGTGGCCTTAATATGTTGGAAGATTTATCTCTGCTCTGAAAAGTTAAGTAAACTTTAATTTTTCTTTTTCTTTGTTATGTTCAAAGCCTATAATATATTAATTCTATGGGTAAATAGAGCGACATTTATGCTACCAATAAATGGAAAATCTTTTAAGAAAGATTTCTATTTGTTTAATTAGTTAACATTTTTATGAGTCAGACTAGTTATTAAGTGAACCACAAGACTGTGTTTCTTCCGGAGAAAATTTCCCTTTTACGTGCTTTATCTTCAAACAGTCAGAAGTCCAGAATCATTAGCATTTGTTGTGCAAAGGGATCTCAAAGGTGATG
>NW_025797931.1:0-1799 GCF_021613505.1 Equus quagga | reverse complement strand
ATGAGCGAGGAGAAATAACAACAGACTCTGCAGAAATACAACAGATTCTAAGAGAATACTACGAAAAACTATATGCCAACAGAACGCATAACCTAGAGGAAATGGATAAATTCCTGGACTCCTACAATCTCCCAAAGCTCACTCAAGAAGAGGCAGACAATTTGAACAGACCAATCACAAGGAAAGAGATTGAAACAGCAATCAAACATCCCAAAGAATAAAACCACAGGACCAGATGGCATTCCTGGGGAACTCTACCGAACTTTCAGAGAGGATTTAATACCTATCCTTTTCAAGCTATTCCACAAAATTAGGGAAGATGCAACACTTCCTAACACATTCTATGAGGTCAACATCACGCTGATACCAAAACGTGACAAGGACACCAGGAAAAAAATAGATCTACAGGCCAATATCACTGAGGAACATAGATGCAAAAATTCTAAACAAAATTTTGGCAACCAGAATTCAGCAATTCATCCACAGAATCATACATCAGGATCAGGTGGGATTCATACCAGGGACACAGGGATGGTTCAACATCCGCAAATCAATCAACGTGATACACCACATCAACAAACTGAGGAATAAAACCACATGATCATCTCAATAGATGCAGAGAAGGCATTTGACAAGATCCAACAGCCATTTATGATAAAAACTCTGAACAAAATGGGCATAGAAGGGAACTACCTCAACATAATAAAGGCCATATACGACAAACCCATAGCCAACATCATACTCAATGGGCAAAAACTGAACCCCATCCCCCTGAAAACAGGAACGAGACAAGGATGCCCTCTATCACCACTCTTATTTAACATAGTACTGGAGGTCCAGGCCAGAGCAATCAGGCAAGAAAAAGGAAAAAAGGAATCCAAATAGGGAGGGAAGGAGTGAAACTCTCGCTGTTTGCAGATGACATGATCTTATATATAGAAAACCCCAAAGAATCCATTGGAAAACTGTTAGAAGTAATCAACAACTACAGCAAAGTTGCAGGGTATAAAATCAATTTGCATAAATCAGTAACATTTCTATACTCCAGTAATGAACCAACAGAAACAGAACTCAAGAATACAATACCATTCACAATCGCAACAAAAAGAATAAAATACCTTGGGGTAAATTTAACTAAGGAAGTGAAGGACATATAATGAAAATTACAAGGCCTTTCTGAGAGAATTGGATGACGACATAAGGAGATGGAAAGAAATTCCATGTACATGGATTGGAAGAATAAACATCTACAGATTCAACGCCATCCCAATCAGAATCCCAATGACATTCTTTAACAGAATTAGAACAAAGAATCCTAAAATTCATATGGGGCCACAAAAGACCCCGAATTTCTAAAGCACTCCTGAGAAAAAAAGAACAAAACGGGAGGCAGCACAATCCCTGACTTCAAAACGGACTACAAAGCTACAGTACTCAAAACAGCATGGTACTGGTACAAAAACAGGTGCACAGAGCAATGGAACAGAATTGAAAGCCCAGAAATAAAACCACACATCTATGGACAGCTTATGTTTGACAAAGGAGCTGAGGGCATACAATGGAGAAAAGAAAGTCTTTTCAACAAATGGTGCTGGGAAAACTGCAAAGCCACATGGAAAAGAATGAAACTTGACCATTGTTTTTCACCATTTACCAAAATAAACTCAAAATGGATTAAAGACCTAAAGGTGAGACCTGAAACCATAAGGCTTCTGGAAGAAAACGTAGGCAGAACACTCTTTGACATCAGTATTAAAAGGATCTTTTCGGACACCATGCCTTCTCAGAGAAGGGAAACA
>NW_025797930.1:0-1799 GCF_021613505.1 Equus quagga | reverse complement strand
TGTTTCCCTTCTCTGAGAAGGCATGGTGTCCGAAAAGATCCTTTTAATACTGATGTCAAAGAGTGTTCTGCCTACGTTTTCTTCCAGAAGCCTTATGGTTTCAGGTCTCACCTTTAGGTCTTTAATCCATTTTGAGTTTATTTTGGTAAATGGTGAAAAACAATGGTCAAGTTTCATTCTTTTCCATGTGGCTTTGCAGTTTTCCCAGCACCATTTGTTGAAAAGACTTTCTTTTCTCCATTGTATGCCCTCAGCTCCTTTGTCAAACATAAGCTGTCCATAGATGTGTGGTTTTATTTCTGGGCTTTCAATTCTGTTCCATTGCTCTGTGCACCTGTTTTTGTACCAGTACCATGCTGTTTTGAGTACTGTAGCTTTGTAGTCCGTTTTGAAGTCAGGGATTGTGCTGCCTCCCGTTTTGTTCTTTTTTTCTCAGGAGTGCTTTAGAAATTCGGGGTCTTTTGTGGCCCCATATGAATTTTAGGATTCTTTGTTCTAATTCTGTTAAAGAATGTCATTGGGATTCTGATTGGGATGGCGTTGAATCTGTAGATGTTTATTCTTCCAATCCATGTACATGGAATTTCTTTCCATCTCCTTATGTCGTCATCCAATTCTCTCAGAAAGGCCTTGTAATTTTCATTATATGTCCTTCACTTCCTTAGTTAAATTTACCCCAAGGTATTTTATTCTTTTTGTTGCGATTGTGAATGGTATTGTATTCTTGAGTTCTGTTTCTGTTGGTTCATTACTGGAGTATAGAAATGTTACTGATTTATGCAAATTGATTTTATACCCTGCAACTTTGCTGTAGTTGTTGATTACTTCTAACAGTTTTCCAATGGATTCTTTGGGGTTTTCTATATATAAGATCATGTCATCTGCAAACAGCGAGAGTTTCACTCCTTCCCTCCCTATTTGGATTCCTTTTTTCCTTTTTCTTGCCTGATTGCTCTGGCCTGGACCTCCAGTACTATGTTAAATAAGAGTGGTGATAGAGGGCATCCTTGTCTCGTTCCTGTTTTCAGGGGGATGGGGTTCAGTTTTTGCCCATTGAGTATGATGTTGGCTATGGGTTTGTCGTATATGGCCTTTATTATGTTGAGGTAGTTCCCTTCTATGCCCATTTTGTTCAGAGTTTTTATCATAAATGGCTGTTGGATCTTGTCAAATGCCTTCTCTGCATCTATTGAGATGATCATGTGGTTTTATTCCTCAGTTTGTTGATGTGGTGTATCACGTTGATTGATTTGCGGATGTTGAACCATCCCTGTGTCCCTGGTATGAATCCCACCTGATCCTGATGTATGATTCTGTGGATGAATTGCTGAATTCTGGTTGCCAAAATTTTGTTTAGAATTTTTGCATCTATGTTCCTCAGTGATATTGGCCTGTAGATCTATTTTTTTCCTGGTGTCCTTGTCACGTTTTGGTATCAGCGTGATGTTGACCTCATAGAATGTGTTAGGAAGTGTTGCATCTTCCCTAATTTTGTGGAATAGCTTGAAAAGGATAGGTATTAAATCCTCTCTGAAAGTTCGGTAGAGTTCCCCAGGAATGCCATCTGGTCCTGTGGTTTTATTCTTTGGGATGTTTGATTGCTGTTTCAATCTCTTTCCTTGTGATTGGTCTGTTCAAATTGTCTGCCTCTTCTTGAGTGAGCTTTGGGAGATTGTAGGAGTCCAGGAATTTATCCATTTCCTCTAGGTTATGCGTTCTGTTGGCATATAGTTTTTCGTAGTATTCTCTTAGAATCTGTTGTATTTCTGCAGAGTCTGTTGTTATTTCTCCTCGCTCAT
>NW_025797929.1:0-1575 GCF_021613505.1 Equus quagga | reverse complement strand
CAAAAAATTAGGGAAGATGGAACACTTCCTAACACATTCTATGAGGCCAACATCACGCTGATACCAAAACCTGACAAGGACACCACGAAAAAAGAGAACTACAGGCCAATATCACTGATGAACATAGATGCAAAAATTCTAAACAAAATTTTGGCAACCAGAATTCAGCAATTCATCCACAGAATCATACATCAGGATCAGGTGCGATTCATACCAGGGACACAGGGATGGTTCAACATCCGCAAATCAATCAACGTGATACACCACATCAACAAACTGAGGAATAAAAACCACATGATCATCTCAATAGATGCAGAGAAGGCATTTGACAAGATCCAACAGCCATTTATGATAAAAACTCTGAACAAAATGGGCATAGAAGGAAACTACCTCAACATAATAAAGGCCATATACGACAAACCCATAGCCAACATCATACTCAATGGGCAAAAACTGAACCCCATCCCCCTGAAAACAGGAACAAGACAAGGATGCCCTCTATCACCACTCTTATTTAACATAGTACTGGAGGTCCTGGCCAGAGCAATCAGGCAAGAAAAAGGAATAAAAGGAATCCAAATAGGGAGGGAAGAAGTGAAACTCTCGCTGTTTGCAGACGACATGATCTTATATATAGAAAACCCCAAAGAATCCATTGGAAAACTGTTAGAAGTAATCAACAACTACAGCAAAGTTGCTGGGTATAAAATCAATTTGCATAAATCAGTAACATTTCTATACTCCAGTAATGAACCAACAAATAAAGAACTCAAGAATACAATACCATTCACAATCGCAACAAAAAGAATAAAATACCTTGGGGTAAATTTAACTAAGGAAGTGAAGGACCTATATAATGAAAATTACAAGGCCTTTCTGAGAGAATTGGATGACGACATAAGGAGATGGAAATACATTCCATGTACATCGATTGGAAGAATAAACATAGTTAAAATGTCCATTCTACCTAAAGCAATCTACAGATTCAACGCCATCCCAATCAGAATCCCAATGACATTCTTTACAGAATTAGAACAAAGAATCCTAAAATTCATATGGGGCCACAAAAGACCCCGAATTTCTAAAGCAATCCTGAGAAAAAAGAACAAAACGGGAGGCATCACAATCCCTGACCTCAAAACATACTACAAAGCTACAGTAATCAAAACAGCATTGTACTGGTACAAAAACAGGTGCACAGATCAATGGAACAGAATTGAAAGCCCAGAAATAAAACCACAAATCCATGGACAACTAATCTTTGACAAAGGAGCTGAGGGCATACAGTGGTGAAAAGAAAGCCTTTTCAACAAATGGTGCTGGGAAAACTGGAAAGCCACATGTAAAAGAATGAAACTTGACCATTCTTTTTCACCATTCACCAAAATAAACTCAAAATGGATCAAAGACCTTAAGGTGAGACCTGAAACCATAAGGCTTCTGGAAGAAAACGTAGGCAGTACACTCTTTGACATCAGTATTAAAAGGATCTTTTCGGACATCATGCCTTCTCAGAGAAGGGAAACAATAGAAAGAATAAACAAATGGGACTTCATCAGATTAAAGAGCTTCTTC
>NW_025797928.1:0-1574 GCF_021613505.1 Equus quagga | reverse complement strand
GAAGAAGCTCTTTAATCTGATGAAGTCCCATTTGTTTATTCTTTCTATTGTTTCCCTTCTCTGAGAAGGCATGATGTCCGAAAAGATCCTTTTAATACTGATGTCAAAGAGTGTACTGCCTACGTTTTCTTCCAGAAGCCTTATGGTTTCAGGTCTCACCTTAAGGTCTTTGATCCATTTTGAGTTTATTTTGGTGAATGGTGAAAAAGAATGGTCAAGTTTCATTCTTTTACATGTGGCTTTCCAGTTTTCCCAGCACCATTTGTTGAAAAGGCTTTCTTTTCACCACTGTATGCCCTCAGCTCCTTTGTCAAAGATTAGTTGTCCATGGATTTGTGGTTTTATTTCTGGGCTTTCAATTCTGTTCCATTGATCTGTGCACCTGTTTTTGTACCAGTACAATGCTGTTTTGATTACTGTAGCTTTGTAGTATGTTTTGAGGTCAGGGATTGTGATGCCTCCCGTTTTGTTCTTTTTTCTCAGGATTGCTTTAGAAATTCGGGGTCTTTTGTGGCCCCATATGAATTTTAGGATTCTTTGTTCTAATTCTGTAAAGAATGTCATTGGGATTCTGATTGGGATGGCGTTGAATCTGTAGATTGCTTTAGGTAGAATGGACATTTTAACTATGTTTATTCTTCCAATCGATGTACATGGAATGTATTTCCATCTCCTTATGTCGTCATCCAATTCTCTCAGAAAGGCCTTGTAATTTTCATTATATAGGTCCTTCACTTCCTTAGTTAAATTTACCCCAAGGTATTTTATTCTTTTTGTTGCGATTGTGAATGGTATTGTATTCTTGAGTTCTTTATTTGTTGGTTCATTACTGGAGTATAGAAATGTTACTGATTTATGCAAATTGATTTTATACCCAGCAACTTTGCTGTAGTTGTTGATTACTTCTAACAGTTTTCCAATGGATTCTTTGGGGTTTTCTATATATAAGATCATGTCGTCTGCAAACAGCGAGAGTTTCACTTCTTCCCTCCCTATTTGGATTCCTTTTATTCCTTTTTCTTGCCTGATTGCTCTGGCCAGGACCTCCAGTACTATGTTAAATAAGAGTGGTGATAGAGGGCATCCTTGTCTTGTTCCTGTTTTCAGGGGGATGGGGTTCAGTTTTTGCCCATTGAGTATGATGTTGGCTATGGGTTTGTCGTATATGGCCTTTATTATGTTGAGGTAGTTTCCTTCTATGCCCATTTTGTTCAGAGTTTTTATCATAAATGGCTGTTGGATCTTGTCAAATGCCTTCTCTGCATCTATTGAGATGATCATGTGGTTTTATTCCTCAGTTTGTTGATGTGGTGTATCACATTGATTGATTTGCGGATGTTGAACCATCCCTGTGTCCCTGGTATGAATCGCACCTGATCCTGATGTATGATTCTTTGGATGAATTGCTGAATTCTGGTTGCCAAAATTTTGTTTAGAATTTTTGCATCTATGTTCATCAGTGATATTGGCCTGTAGTTCTCTTTTTTCGTGGTGTCCTTGTCAGGTTTTGGTATCAGCGTGATGTTGGCCTCATAGAATGTGTTAGGAAGTGTTCCATCTTCCCTAATTTTTTG
>NW_025797927.1:0-16263 GCF_021613505.1 Equus quagga | reverse complement strand
AAACAACCCAATGAAAAAATGGGCTGGAGACATGAACAGACATTTCTCCAAAGAAGATATACTGATGGCCAATAGGCACATGAAAAGATGCTCATCATCGCTGATCATCAGGGAAATGCAAATCAAAACTACACTAAGATAATACCTGACACCCATTAGTATGACAAAAATATCTAAAACTAATAGCAACAAATGTTGGAGAGGTTGCGGAGAAAAAGGAACCCTCATACACTGCTGATGGGAATGCAAACTGGTGCAGCCACTATGGAAAACAGTATGGAGATTCCTCAATAAACTAAAAATAGAACTACCATACGATCCAGGCATCCCACGACTGGGTATTTATCCAAAGAGCCTGAAGTCAGCAATCCCAAAAGTCCTGTGCACCCCAATGTTTATTGCAGCACTGTTTACAATAGCCAAGACGTGGAAGCAACCTAAGTGCCCATCAACAGACGAATGGATAGAGAAGATGTGCTACATATATACAATGGAATACTACTCAGCTGCAAAACAGAACAAAATCATTCCATTGGCAATAATATGGATGGACCTTGACAGAATTATGTAAAGTGAAATGAGCCAGCAAGAGAAACATAATCTGTGTATGACTCCACTCATATGAGGAATTTAAAACTAAGGACCAAGAACAGTTGAGTGGATACCAGGGGAAAGGTGGGGTGGGGGGTGGGCACAAAGGATGAAGTGGTGCACCTACAACATGACTGACAAACATTAATGTACAAGTGAAATTTCACAAGATTGTAAACTATCAATAACTCAATAAAAAATAAAAATAAAAGAAGAAAAACAAAAAACAGGAAAACTAGCAAACGTTTGGGGAAAGGAATTCAAGAAGACACAAGGAGAAAGAAGGATCTTCCAGGATCTAGGAATGGAAGAATTAACACACTTGAAACGTCCATACTGGAGAAAGGAATCTCTGGATTCCATGCAATCACAGTCAAAGTTGCAGCAATATTTGCCACAGAGATAGAAGAGAGAATCCTAAAGTTTCTATCCAGCAACAAGAGACCCTGAATAGGCAAAGAATCCTCAGGAGAACGAACAAAGCAGGACATGTCAAGCTCTCTGATTTCAACATATAGCACGAAGCACTAGGTACCGAAACGGCATAGTCTGGGCCGAAAAACAGGCACACAGACCCATGAAACAGAATCGAGAGCCCAGAGCCCAACTCAAAGGTACATGGAAATAACATTTTCGATGAGGGAGCCAAGAGGAGACAGTGGAGAAAGGAGAGTCTCTACAAGAAATGGTGCTGGGAAGCCTGCACAGACTCATGGAACACAATGAGAGTAAATCATGATGTTACACCTGGCACAGACACCACCTCGAATGGATTAAAGCCTTGAATGGCAGACTGGAAACCCTGAACCTTGTAGGAGAAGACCTAGGCAGAGTGCTCTTTGCCAACTGTCTGAGCCGCCTATTTGGAAGAAGCATGTCTGACTGGGCAAGGGCAACAAAGGAAACAAGAAACAAACGGGACCACATCGAATGCACACGCTTCTGCCCAGTCAAGGAAACCATCGACTCAATGCAAAGACAGCACAACAACTGGGAGAGGATGTTTGCAAACCACACATCGGACAAGGGGTGGAAAGCCCAAAGATACAATCAACTCACACGTCTCCACAACAACAACAAAAAAACAGAACCGAATGAAAACCTGGGCAAAGATGGAAACCGAGATTTCTCCCAAGAAGATCGAAAGAGGGCCAACAGGTGCATGAAAACTTGTTCACCGACATTAAGTGTCAGGCCAATGCAAATCCAAACTGCAAGGACATAGCAGCTCGCTGTGGTCAGAATGGCTAGAAGCAGGCAGACAGGAAACAACAAGTGTCAGAGAGGAGGTGGAGAGAAGCGAAGCCTCCTGCACTGCTGGTGGGAGTGGAAACCGGTGCAGCCACTATGCCAATGGGTGTGGAACTGCCTCAGAAATTTAAGAATCCATGTCCTACATGTTCCAGCTATTCCTCTGCTGCGTGTTTATCCAAAGAACTCGGAAACACTACCGCATAAAGACATGTGCACTGCTGAGTTCAGCACAGCCTTACTCCCAATATCCAAGACTTGGAAGCCACCCTGGTGCCCAGCAAGGGACGAATGCAGAAGGAAGATGGGCTATAGCCACACAATGGCATACCACTCAGCCGGAACAAAGGATGCAATCCAGCCATTTGTGACCACCAGAATGGCTGTGATGGTTTTAGTGGAGGTGAAACAAGCCCCAGGGAGAAAGTCAAATACTGTAGGATCTCACTTACATGGAGAAGAAAAAACAAGCACTAACCAACAGGTGGCACGGGACATTTGATTGGGGGTTCCCAGAGGAAAAGCGGGGCGGTGGTGATGGTTGATAGTGATGATGACTCACAAGTGTGTGGTGAGGGCCTGTGATTCGGCTTACGCTGGTGAAGAAGATGTAACGTACACAGAAATCTAAATCGATGAGCATGTAAATCTGAAAGCTATAGGATGTTCTAATGCAGGGTGATGGCAATAAATTCACCTACAAGCAGAAATCCAAAAAGGGGTACAGAATAAGAGTATAAAGCTTTGGAGGCCCTAAAGAGATTAGAGAAGGTGAACTTTCAAGGGTGGAAAATCTCCTCCAAATGCTTACTGATGCTACGGAATGGTAGACCATTCCGAATAGATGAAGAGGAATACTACCAGGACAACATGATCCGAACTAAACCCATGAACCGAGGGAAAAGGTTACCCTCCATGATTTAACTACCAATAACCTTCACGAATAATCCAAACAGGCCCACGTCTTCCCAAGTTCAGGCAAAAGGTTGGTGCAAAAGTAGAATTCAGGGCCGGCCCTGTGGTGGAGTGGGTAAGTGCTCACGTTCCGCTTGGGCGGCCTGGCCTCACTGTTTCACAACACGGGTGCAGATCACATTAGCAGTATTAGGAAATATAGATTTCATGGTACGGTGCGCACAGAGATCATAAATAAGTTGCATTTGTTAGGATGCGTTATCAATACGCACCAGAAAAAGAACCATGAGAATATTACAATCTGTGAAACACCTGGTACACTTCCCCAAAGGAAGAAGGAAGGAAAACCTGTGACCTGCCACGGTGGAATTTGCAGAGTGCTAAGAGTGACACGATCATTGCGCATCAGAGGATTGCCTGGGCAACCTCAACTTGGGAGGGAGTCCAGGACTTTCTCTGGGGAAGGTCCACCCACTTGGCCTTCTACACCAGCTATAAGAGATACAACCCAGGGTCATCTTACAGGAAAGAAACCAGTGTCTAGCGAGAATGTAGCAGGCCTTTCAAAGTTCGAGGAGAAAGTTAGAAACCGACAAGAAATCGAGAAAAAGGACAACTATCCTACCTGGAAAGGGTGAGGAGTCAGAATGGTCTGAGATCGCTCTGAAACTCTGTGTGCATGGAGGTTGTCAGGACAACTTAAAATTTGGAGGTTGTTTATGACATCACGGTGAACATGTCCCCCAAGATGGCTGCATAGTTACAGTCTGAGAATTGGCCTAGGCTAGACTGTTAAAGGGAGATATACCCAGAAACAGCTTTGACAAACAGAAAGTGGGCACAGAAACTGGAAGAGATAAAACAGACTCTGATTCAAGGGATAAGAAAGGAATCCTTGGCGAGAAGCGAGAATACAGGCACAAGCACTGAGAGGAGAACATTGTCTTCTATTCAACTCTATGGGGAGGCCATGCTGATTCAAGCTTGAAACTTAATTGGGAACAAGAGGCTGGACTTGGGCCTTAGCAGAGCTACGTTCTCCTTCTGCCTTAAGCATAACCCAAAGTCAAGAATGAAGTCTTGAGGACATTGAAGAGAAGAATCGATTCCTCCTTTCCTAGGCCCAAAGCATTCTTTGAAGATCAGTCTCACTTTCCATAGCTCTGGTGTCACGGGGGCCCACTGGGTACATGCTAATGTGTCCCAAGAGATATCTTGGAAGCCTTGAAGGAATGGAGCCCTGTCATGCTTCGGGTGTGTCTCTTTGTTTGGAAGGGCTCTACAAGTGTGCTGAAAAGCACCCTTTTCCAGAGGGCTTCGTTCCTTGGTGAAGGCTGCCCTCCCAGGCTAGAGTGCTCAGTTTGGCTCCAATCAAATTCTCTCCCCGTACCTCTGGCCTGAGAAAGATTATTGATTATGTGTTTTGACACCATATGTAAGGAAGTTGGATGAAAATTAGAACATTACAATTCGTTTTCAAGAAAAATAAACAGGCCAGGGCTGAGGCTGTAAGTCAAACAAACGGCACAACCTATGGAAAAAAGGTAAGCCCGTATCTAGACGGAATCTAGGGGAACGTTCAAGGAACAGGGGTCAAGTTTGAAACTTCACAAATCCAGAAAAGAGACAGAAAAATATCTTTCCTGGAGAGAGGAAATCAACAAATTTGTCTAATTCGTCTCGGAAACATTGTGTCCGTGAAGGGCGTTGCCAGGACCACCTTGAATTTGGAGTTTCACATCTCAGGATGTCAAACCTACCCAGATGACCCCGTGTTCTCAGTGCTTGCTTTGACCTAGGCTAGGATAGCAAAGATTCCTGCAAGTGACCACTGCAAACTCAAAGACAAAAAAGAGGAATCATGAAAGCACTCACAACTCAGCATAGAGAACATACGGTGATTAAAGAAATACCAAATTAACCACTTTTAATGAAGGAGAACGGACTGATGAGCATATCTAAGGGAGATAGCTGAGAAATACCATGAGGAGTATACTGTGGAAAAGAAAAAAGGTCCCAGAAAATGGAAGGCGAACAAAAATCCCACCTGAATAATCCACAATGAAAGATGATGTCAGTCTTTAGACAAACTCTGCTTGAACGCTTGAAAGTAAGAGAACGTCACAAGCCAAAAAACGAGAGTGAAGGTCAAACCAGGGCTAACTGGGAAGGGTGAGTTATGTACTGCTCCAAGCGGGCCTTGAAACCCTGTGTCCATGAAGCTTGCCGGGACAGAAGAGACACAATTATGACAAATCCTCTGACATCACAGTGGCCCGGAAAAACAACCTGGCCTCATGTACACAGTGCCAGAGTTGTGCTCAAGTAGCCTATTCAAGTCCACTTGCACTCAACTGCATGTTGCCAATGGAACATGAAAGTGGCCGGCCTGTGGTGCAGTGGTGAGGTCCGCACCTTATGGGTCAGTGGCCCGGGGTGGGCCGGGTGGGATCCTGGGGGTGAGCCTGCTCACCACTGCTTCAGCCATTCTCTGCCAGGCGTCCAAGGTAGTGTAGAGGCAGATGGGAAGGGACGTTAGACAAGACCAGTCTTGCACAGCAAATACAGGAGCATTGCCAGCAGACGTGAGCTCAGCGATGCACTTCTGCCAAAACAAAACCCATTAAAAGTTGCAAAGAATAGAAAAACTGAAGGTAAAAAAAAAAAAAAAAGCTTGCCAGTGAGAAGAATAAGATCTCTATGGAGAACCTTCGCAAAACAGGTGAAAGCTATGTCAATCGAAAACTAGCAAACGTTTGGGGAAAGAAATTCAAGAAGACACAAGGAGAAAGGAGGATATTCCGGGATCTAGGAATGGAAGAATTAGCACACTTGAAACGTCTATAGCGGAGAAAGTAATCTCTGGATTCCATGCAATTCCAGTCAAAGCTGCTGCAATATTTGCCACAGAGATAGAAGAGAGAATCCTAAAGATTCTAGAATGCAACAAGTGACCCTGGATAGGCAAAGGAATCCTCAGGAATACGAACAAAGCAGGACGTGTCACACTTTCTGATTTCAACATATATGCCGAAGCACTAGGTACCACAACGGCACAGTCTGGGCCCAAAAACAGGCACACAGACCCATGCAACAGAATCGAGAGCCCAGAGCCCAAGTCAAACGTACATGGACAGCCCATTTTCGACCAGGGAGCCAAGAGGAGACAGTGGAGAAAGAGAGTCTCTACGATAAACGGTGCTGGGAAGCCTGCACAGCCTCATGGAACACAACAAGAGTACACCATGATGTTAGACCGGGTACACACACCACCTCGAAATGCATTAACGCCTTGAATGGCAGACTTGAAACCGTGAAACTCGTAGGAGAAGACCTAGGCAGAGTGCTCACATGCTAACGTGTCCCAAGAGATCTCTTGGAAGCCTAGAAGGAATGGAGCCCTATCATGCTTGGGGTATGTCTCTGTCTGGAAGGGCTCTACAAGTGTGCTGAAAAGCACCCTTTTCCAGAGGGCTTCGTTCCTTTGTGAAGGCTGCCCTCCCATGCCAGAGTGCTCAGTTTGGCTCCAATGAAATTCTCTCCCCCTCCCTCTTGCCGGAGAAGGATCATTGCTTATGTGTTTTGACACCATATGTAAGGAATTTGGGTGAAAATTAGAACATTGCAATTCTATTTCAAGAAAAATAAACATGCTAGGGCTGAGGATGGAGGTCAAACAAATGGCACAGCCTATGGAAATAAAGTAAGCCCGTATCTAGACGAAATCTAGGGGAACGTTCAAGGATCAGGGGTCAAGTTTGAAACTTCCCAAATCCAGAAAAGGCACAGAAAAATATCTTTCCTGGAGAGAGGAATTCATCAGATTTGTCTAATTTGTTTCGGAAACATTATGTCCATGAAGGGGGTTGCCAGGACCACCTCGAAATGGGAGTTTCTGATCTCAGGATGTCAAACAAACCCAGAGGACCACGAGTTCTCAGTGCTTAGTTTGACCTAGGCTAGGATAGCAAAGAGTCCTACAAGTGACCGGTGCAAATTCAAAGACAGCAACCAAGAATCACGAAAGCACTCACACCTCGGCCTAGAGAACATACAGTGATTAAAGAAATACAAAGTTAATCACTTGGACTGAAGGAGAACTGACTGATAAGCATATCTAAGTGAGATAGCTGAGAAAGACAATGACGAGCATACTGTGGAAAAGAAAAAAAGGTGCCAGAAAATGGAATGCGAACAGAAATCCCACCGGAATAATCCACATTAAAAGATGTCAGTCTTTAGCCACACTCTGCTTGAACGTTTGAAAGTCAGAGAAATTCACAAGCCACAAAACGGCAGCGAAGGTCAAACCTGGGCTAACTGGGATGGATGAGTCATGAGACTGCTCCAAGCGGGCTCTGAAACCCTGCGTCAATGAAGCTTGCCGGGACAGAAGACGCACAATTATGACAAATACTGTGACATCACAGTGGACCCGAAAAGCATCCTGGCCTCATCTACAGTGCCAGAGTTGGGCTCAAGTAGCATATTCAGGTCCCATTGCACTCAACGGCAGTTTGCCAATGGAACATGAAAGGGGCCAGTGGGTGGTGCAGTGGTGAGGTCCGCAACTTCTGGGTCGGTGGCCCGGGGTGTGCCGGGTGGAATCCTGGGGATGAGCCTGCTCACCACTGCTTCAGTCATTCTGGGCCAGGCGTCCGAGGTAGTGTAGAGGCAGATGGGAAGGGACGTTAGACAGGGCCAGACTTCCACAGCAAATACAGGAGCATGCCAGCAGATGTGAGAACAGCCTTGCACTTCTGCCAAAACAAAACCAATGAAAAGTTGCAAAGAATAGAAAAACTGAAGCTAAAATAAAAGAAAACTCTTGCCAGTAGGAAGAATAAGATCTCTATGAGGAACCTTAGCAAAACAGGTGAAAGCTATGATAATTCGAAAACTAGGAAACCTTTGGGAATGAAATTCAAGAAGACACAAGGAAAGAGAAGGACATTCCGGGATCTAGGAATGGAAGAATTAACACAATTGAAACGTCCATACTGTAGAAAGGAATCTCTGGAATCCATGCAATCCCAGTCAAAGTTGCAGCGAGATTTGAGACAGAGATAGAAGAGAGAATCCTAAAGTTTCTATCCAGCAACAAGAGACCCTGAATAGGCAAAGCAATCCTAAGGAAAACGAACAAAGCATGACGTGTCACTCTTTCTGATTTCAACATATAGGACAAAGTGCTACGTACCGAAACGGAACAGTGTGGGCCCCAAAACAGGCACACAGACCCATGCAACAGAATCGAGAGACCAGAGCCCAACTCAAAAGTACATGCACAGCCCATTTTCGACCAGGGAGCCAAGAGGAGACAGGAGAGGAAGGAGAGTCTCTACAAGAAACGGTGCTGGGAAGCCTGGACAGCAACATGGAACACAACGAGAGTACACCATGATGTTACACCTGGCACACACACCACCTCGAAATGGATTAAAGCCTTGAATGGCAGACTGGAAACCCTGAACCTTGTAGGAGAAGACCTAGGCAGAGTGCTCTTTGCCATCTGTCTGAGCCGCCTATTTGGAAGAAGCAAGCCTGACTGGGCAAGGGCAACAAAGGAAACCAGAAACAAACGGGAGCACATCACATGCAGACGCCTCTGCCCAGTCAAGCAAACCATCGCCTCAATGCAAAGACAGCACAGCAACTGGGAGAGGATGTTTGCAAACCACACATCGGACAAGGGGTGAAAAGCCCAAAGATGCAATCAGCTCACACGTCTCCACAAGCAAAACATGACAATGAAATCCTGGGCAAAAGATGGAAACAGAGATTTCTCCCAAGAAGATCTAAAGAGGGCCAACAGGTGCATGAAAACTTGTTCACCATCATTAAGTCTCAGGCCAATGCAAATCCAAACTGTGAGGACATAGCAGCTCACTGTGGTCTGAATGACTATAAGGAAGCAGACAGGAAACAGCAAGTGTCAGAGAGGAGGTGGAGAGGAGGGAAGCCTCCTGCACTGCTGGTGGGAGTGTAAACCGGTGCAGCCAGAACGCCAAGCGGTGTGGAACGGCCTCACAAATTGAAGAATCCATGTCCCATACGATCCAGCTATTCCTATGTGGCGTGTTTATGGAAATAAGTCGGAAACAGTACCTCATAAAGACATGTGCACCGCTGAGTTCACCACACCCTTACTCCCGCTATGCAAGACTTGGAAGCTGCCCTAGTGCCCAGCAAGGGACAAATGGAGAAGGAAGATGGGCTGTAGCCACACAATGGCATACCACTCAGCCGGAACAAAGGATGCCATCCAGCCATTTGTGACCACCAGAATGGCTGTGAGGGTTTTAGGGGAAGTGAAACAAACCCCAGGGAGAAAGTCAAATACTGTAGGATGTCACTTACAAGGAGAAGAAAAAAGAAGCACTAACCAACAGGTGACACGGGACATTTGATTGCGGGTTCCCAGAGGCAAAGCGGGGCAGTTGGGAAGGGTAAAAGAGAAGATGAGGCACAAGTGTGTGGTGAAAGCCTGTGATTGGGCTTACGATGGTGAAGATGATGTAACCTACCCAGAAGTCTAAATCGATGAGGATGTAAATCTGAAAGATATAGGATGTTCTAATGCAGGGTTATGGCAATAAATTCACCTAAAATCAAAAATCCAAACATGGGTCCAGAATGACGTCATAAAGCTTTGGGGGCTGAAAGAGATTACAGAAGGTGAACTTCCAAGGATGGAAAATCACCTCAAATGCTTACTGATGCTACAGAATGGTAGACCATTCCACATAGATGAAGAGGTATACTACCAAGAGAACATGATCCATGCTAAACCCATGAACCAAGGGAACATGTTACTGTCCATGATGTTGCTACTGCTCACGTTAATGAATAATCCAAACAATCCCACGTCTTCCGAAGTTCAGTCAAAATGTTGGTCCAAAAGTACAATTCAGGGCCTGCCCTGGGGTGCAGCGGGTAAGTGCCGACATTCCGCTTGGTTGGCCCAGAACTCTGTTTCACATCACAGGTGCAGATCACATGAGCAGTGTTAGGAAATATAGCTTTCATGGAACGGTGCGGACAGGGATCCTAAATAAGTAGCAATTGTGAGGATACGTTATCAATACGCACCAGAAAAAGAACCATGAGAATATTACAATCCATGAACGCATCAGGTACACTTCCCCAAAGGAAGAAGGAAGGAAAACCTGTGACCTGCCAAGCTGGAATCGGCAGAGTGCTAGGAGATGACATGATCATTGCACATCAGAAGATTGCCTGGGCAACTTCAACTTGGGAGGGAGTCCAGGACTTTCTCTGGGGAAGGTCCACCCACTTGCCCATCTACACAAGACAGAAGAGATAAAACCCAGGATAATCTTACAGGAAAGAAACCAGTGTCTGGAGAGAATGTAGCAGGCCTTTCAAAGTTTGAGGATAAAGTTAGAAACCGACAAGAAATCCAGAAAAAGGGCAACTATCCTACCTGGAAAGGGTGAGGAGTCAGACTGGTCTGAGAGGGCTCTGAAACTCTGTGTGCATGGAGGTTGTCAGGACAACTTAGAATTTCGAGGTTGTTTATGACATCACGGTGAACATGTCCCCCAACATGGCCACATGGTTACAGTCTGAGGATTGGCCTAGTCTAGGCTGTTAAAGGGAGAGATACCCAGTAACAGCTTTGACAGACAGAAAGCAGGCACAGAAACTGGAAGAGATAAAACAGACTCTGATGCAAGGGATATGAAAGGGATCCTTGGCGAGAAGCCAGAATAGAGGGACAAGCACTGAGAGGAGAACATTAAATCTATTCAAGTCTATGGGGAGGTCATGCTGATTCAAGCTTGAAACTTGATTGGAAACAAAAAGCCGGACTTGGGCCTTAGCAGACCTACGTTGTCCTTCTGCCTTTAGAATAATCCAAAGTCAAGAATGATGTCTTGAGGACATTGAAGAGAAGAATCGATTCCTCCTTTCCTAGGCCCCCAGCATTCTTTGAAGATCAGTCTCACTTTCCATAGCTCTGGCGTCACAGGAACCCTCTGGGTACATGCTAATTTGTCCCAAGACATGTCTTGGAAGGCTTGAAGGAATGGGGCCCTGTCGTGCTTGGGGTATGTCTCTTTGTTTGAAAGGGCTCTACAAGTGTGCTGAAAATCACCCTTTTCCAGAGGGCTTCGTTCCTTTGTGAAGGCTGCCCTCCCAGGCTTGAGTGGTCAGTTTGGCTCCAATGAAATTCTCTCCCCCTACCTCTTGCAATAGAAGGATTGTTGATTATGTGTTTTGCTTATGCGTTTATACAAACTCTGCTTGCAAGTTTGAATGTCATAGAAATTCACAAGCTAAAAAACGGGAGCGAAGGTCAGAGCTGGGCTAACTGGAAGTGTTAGTTACGAGACTGCTCCAAGCGCGCTCTGAAATTGCAGAAGCAGAAGTTCCAAACCGGCGAGTTAAGCGCTGAAAAGAAACGGCGTATCAGCTGCCTTTGTTTGAGATGTTGCCAGGACACAGAAAGAGCACTGTGGAAAGCGAGTTCTTTCTCAGCTTCCTAAACAGTTGGAGGCAAGACAGTTTATGCCTTGTTTCCCATTGAAGGATGTAGGCAGTGCTTTGTGGCTTCCACCTCTAGAGCAATGGAGGGTATGTGTGAGAGTAAAGGGGCCTTTCTGCCATTGGTGCTTTCTGACTCTCCCAACCATTGCACAACGGTGGTTGGTTGAAAGCCTATTGACTCTCTCCTCCAAAGCATGTGGAACCACAATCATTCAGGCCTCGTCCCCATTGCTGAAGGGGAAGATGTAGGCATTTCGTCTGAGCCGGTTTGGCATTGTGGAAATGCGGCAGATGCAGATGTTGCTGATTGGCGAGTTAAGGGCTGAAAAGAAACGGCATTCAGCTGCCTTTGTAGGAGATGTTCCCAGGACGCTGTAAGAGCACTGTGGAAAGCGAGTTCATTCTCATATTACTAAAGAGCTGGAAGCAAGACAATATGTGGTTTGTCTCCCATTGAGGGGTGGATCTAGAGCCAGTGCCTTGTGCCTTCCACCTCTAGAGGAATGGAGGACATGGATGAGAGCAAATGGGCCTTTCGGACATAGGTGCATTCTGACACTCTCTCCACCAGTGCACAATGGCGGTTTGTAAAAAGAATATTGTCTGCTCCTCCTAAGCATGTTGAAGCACAATCATCTGGGCCTCGTCCCCATTGCGGAAGGGGAAGATGTAGGCATTTCTTATATGCCGGGTTGGCAAGGTGGAAATGTGGCAGAAGTAGAAGTTCCAAATCGGCGACTTAAGTGCTGAAAAGAAACGGCATATCAGCTGCCTTTGTCTGAGATGTTGCCAGGACACAAAGAGCACTGTGGAAAATGTGTTCTTTCTCAGCTTCCTAAACAGATGTAAGGAAGATGGTCTGTGACTTGCCGCCCCTTGAGGTGTGGAGCAAGTTCATTGTGCATTCCACGTCTAGAGCAATGGAGGGCACGGCTGAGAGCAAAGGGGTCTTTCTGACACAGTTGCTTTCCGACGCTCTCTCCACCAGTGCACAATGGTGCTTGGAAAAAGGCATACAGTCTATCACCTCCTAAGCATGTGGACGCACAATCATTTGGGACTCTGCCCAGTTGCTGAAGGGGAAGATGTAGGCATTTCTTCTGAGCCGGGTTGGCAAGGTGGAAACGTGGATGATGCAGATATTCCAGACAGGCTAGTGAAGTGCTGATAAGAAACGGTGTTCAGCTGCCTTTGCATGAGATGTTCCCAGGACGCTGTAAGTCCACTGTGGAAAGCGAGTTCGTTCTCAGCTTCCTAAAGAGTTGGAAGCAAGACAATATGTGGTTTTTCTCCCATTGAGGGGTGGATCCAGAGCCAGTGCCTTGTGCCTTCCACCTCTAGAGCAATGGAGGGCATGACTGAGAGCAAATGGGCCTTTCTGACATAGGTGTTTTCTGACACTCTCTTCACCAGTGCGCAATGGTGATGTGTAAAAAGCCTATTGTCTGTCTCCTCCTAAGAACGTGGATGCCCAATCATCTGGGACTCAGCCCAATTGCTTAAGGGCAAAACATAGGCATTTAGTCTGAGCCGGTTTGGCAAGTTGGAATGGCAGCAGAAGCAGAAGTTCTAAAGCTGCGAGTTAAGGGCTGGGAAAAAATGCCGTTTGAGCTGCCTTTGTATGAGAGGTTCCTGGTATGCTGTAACAGGACTGTGGAAAGTGAGTTGTTTAACAGCTTCCTAAAGAGCTGGAGGCAAGACAGTTTATGGCTTGTCTCCCATTGAAGGATGGAGGCTGTGCTTTGTGCCTTCCACCTGCAGAGCAATGGAGGGAACGGATGAGAGCAAAGGGTTCTTTCGGCCATTGCTACTTTCTGATACCGTTCAGGAGTTGTGCCAGTGCCTTGTGCCTCCTACCTGTAGAGGAATGGAGGGCACGGCCGAGAATAAAGGGCCTTTCTGACATTGGTGCTTTCTGACACTCCCCCAACCATTGCTCAATGGCGGTTTGTTAAAAGCATATTGTCTGGGGAGTGGGCGGAGCAAAATGCCAGGGTGAGCTGACCCCTGATTCTCTCCCCTCCAAAATACAACAAAAGATTGGAAGAACTGAATTTCAGAGAATAAACATAATGCCAGCTCGTTAGAGACCTACAATACCAAGAAGGCAGAGATCATAAACCTTGCAGATGGCCTCGGAGGCACTGGAACGGTAGGAGAGAACATCGCTCCCTCCCCGAGCATCTGCGATCGCTGTGGCGCTTGTCGGGAAGGAGTGGGGGATGGGCCAAGCAACCAGGGGACCATCCAGGACTCCTGCCACTGATTCAGTGGAGACCCGCTGATGGGGGGGAAAACTTCCATGCGCAGGGACCCTATAAATCAAGGGCCTTGGGAGACCAGAGAACAGAACTGATCTGAACCCAGACCAGCGCCTGTGAGTAACAGCCCCTTCCCCCTAACAAAGCCAGTGGGCGCAGCCATCTTGCCCCAAGTTGGAGAGCTAACACGCCGCTCTCAACCCCCATCTAGTGGCGACAGGCTGTAACTTCAATTGAATTCTACCACCATGAGAAAAAAACGCTCCTCTACCATCCAGCAAGTTATAAAAGTCCCAGACCAGAAGTAAAACAATAAAAACACAGAATTAAGTCCTGAGGACTTGGAATTAGGTAAACTAAGTGATAATGAGTTCAGAGCAGCTATAATCAAAAAACTCAATGAGGTAGAGAGAAAGATAGAGAAACAAGCCGAGTTCTGGAGTTACTTCACAAAAGAGATTGAAATCATAAAGAAGAATCAAACAGAATTACTTGAGATGAAAAACACAATGGACCGGATAAAACAGAATACGGATTCCCTGAATGCCCATGTAGACAATATAGAGGAGCAAATCAGCATAATCGAGGACAGAAAGGCTGAATGGCGCCAGACAGAGGAAGAAAGAGAACTAAGAATTTAAAAAAATAAGGAAAATCTCCTAGAGATAATGGATGCAAAGAGGAGTAAGAACATAAGGATCATAGGAATGCCCGAGAATATGGAAAAGGAAAATGGAGCAGAAAGTGTGCTTAAGGAAATTATTGAAGAGAACTTCCCAAATCTAGGGATTAACGGAGAAATGTGTGTAGAGGAGGGTTTTAGATCTCCTACATTTGTCAATGTAAAAAGACCCACCGCAAGGCACATAATAGTAAAGTTGGCAAATAGGAATGATAAGGAAAGAATACTCAGGGAAGTAAGGAAAAAAAGAGAATAACCTATAAAGGAGCCCCTATCAGACTGTCAGCGGATTTCTCTACAGAAACCCTACAAGCTAGGAGAGAATGGAGTGATATATTCAAAGCTTTAAAGGATAAAATCCTTCAGCCAAGAATACGCTATCCAGCAAGAATTTCCTTCAGATATGAGGGAGAAATTAAATCTTTTCCAGACAAACAAAATTTAAGGGAATTTGTAACTAAAAGCCCTCCACTACAAGAAATACTGAAGAAGGCTCTCATACTTGAAAAAAGAAAAAAGGAAGAAAGGGGACACAATCCACAGACTAGGGAGACCGATGGATAGAACCAGAACAGGATAGCAAATATTCAACTAGCTTTAGGGTAAAAATAAGGAAACTACCAAAACAAGGACGATCTTAGCACTCTAACTACAAATTAATAAGACGAGTTGGAATAAAAAATGAAAATAATTATTTAGGAGGGGAAGAGCAAAGGGTGTAAATCAGTATTGGTCGAGTAAGTAAGAGACCACCAGAGAATACACTATATTGTACACGAGATTCTAAATACAAACTTCAAGGTAGACACTAAAATAAAGTACAGAACAGAGTCACAAATCACAGATAAGGAAAAATCTAAGAAACCCAGCATAAGAAATTGCAGTATTAAATGGATAGTCAAAGCACACAGGAAAAGAAACACAGGAAAACAAGATAATGAGCGACAGATTGACAGCATTAAGTCCACATGCATCAATAATCACTCTCAATGTGAACGGATTGAACTCTCCAATAAAAAGACACAGAGTGGCAAAATGGATTAAAGAACAAGATCCAACAATTTGTTGCCTCCAGGAAACACACCTCAGCCCCAAGGACAAACACAGACTCAGGGTGAGGGGTGGAGGACAATAATTCAAGCAAGTAGCAAGGAAAAAGAGGCAGGTGTTGCTTTTCTCATATCAGACCAAGTGGATTTCAAAATAAGACAGGTAAAGAGAGACACAGAGGGACAATAAATAATGATCAAAGGGACACTTCAACAAGAAGAAATAACGCTAATAAATATCTATGCACCCAACACAGGAGCACCAAGATTCATAAAGCAACTATTAACAGACCTAAAGGAAGATGTTAAAAACAACACAATAATAGTAGGGGACCTCAACCCCCCACTCACATCAATGGACAGATCATCCAGACAGAAAATCAACAAGGAAATAGTGGAGCTGAATGAAAGACTAAAACAATTGGACTTAATAGACATATATAGATCTCTCCACGCTGAAGGAGCTGAATACACATTCTTCTCAAGTGCACATGGAACATTCTCTAGGATAGACCATATGTTGGGAAACAAGGCAAGCCTCTACAAATTTAAAAAAATTGAAATAATAACAAGCATCTTCTCAGATCATAGTGCTATAAGGCTAGAAATTAATTACAAGAAAAAAGCTGAGAAAGGCACAAAGATGTGGAGACTAAACAACACACTACTGAACAAGCAATGGATCATTGAAGAAATTAAAGAAGAAATAAAAAAATACCTGGAAACAAATGAAAATGATAGCATGCCATACCAACTCATATGGGATACAGCAAAAGCTGTATTAAGAGGAAAATTCATCGCAATACAGGCACATCTTAACAAACAAGAAAAATCCCAAATAAGCAACCTTAAAGCACGCCTAACTGAACTAGAGAAAAAAGAAGAAATGAAGCCCAAAGTCAGCAGAAGGAGAGAAATAATAAAAATCAGAGCAGAAATAAATACTATTGAAACGAAAAAGGCAGTAGAAAGGATCAATGAGACAAAGAGCTGGTTTTTT
>NW_025797926.1:0-4000 GCF_021613505.1 Equus quagga | reverse complement strand
TCCATGCTTTACGGTGAATTTGTTTATCAGCGTGGTCTCAGCCCAGCGGGGTAATGAAGGCAGTGTTTAGGGGAGAGCCTCAAGGAGCTCCCACCTGATGAAAGAGCCACGGCTCCTGGCAAGGACCATTTAGGACTCCCCTGGGAAGTGAATAGGGCTAGCCTAGAAGATGGTAGGTGGGTGTTGTGGACCTCGGTTGAATGACTCCCAGCGTTCATTCCCTGCTTCCCCTGTCCAACCGGTCTGCAAATTCGTTGGCTTTGGGTGCAGTGGGACTGGCCTCACCAACTCCAGCATGGCCCATATTTATTCAGGACAGTCTGCACTGAGCTTGCCCACAGTGACGTTTCAAGGGTCGGCACGTGACCAAAGTCAGTCAATCAGGGTGATTAAAATTCGATTTCAGTCTCTAATTTAAGCTCTCTGGAAGCAGACTCTCTCTCCAGGATTGGATTTGAACCTGGAAGCATGTGTTCTCATGAGCCATCTGTGTGGGGAGAGTCAGACGAGAAGGTACTCCGTGCCAAAGTACCTGAACTGAGAACTAGACAGAGAGAAACTGAACACTCATCACATTGTTCAAACTCCTGGATCAAGCTTCACCTGGCGCTAGGAGTGCCTCCAAATATTTGAATTATGTGAGCAAATGAATCCTCCTTATTGTTCAAATTCAGTTTGAGTTAGGTTTTTTGTTACCTGAAACCAAAGGATTCCTAAGTGGTATACTGGGGAAAGCCCAGGAAAGTGGGCAAGGCTTGGTTAAGTTGGGCTGAAACCTGTTTAGGGAGCTAGCCTGCAACAAACTGAATGGAATTACCTGGGAAGGGACAAGTGGGAAAGACATGGTAGCCTCTGAGCAGTGGGGCTAGCCTGGGAAGTGTTGAGAGGGCTCATAGAGGAGCTCTAAGTGAGACTAACCTCAGCAAAGCTCCCTTCAGAGGGAGCAAGAAACTATCTGGTTATGGAGAAATTGAAGGCCATGGCTTGGAGGTGAAGCAAACATCTGAGGTATATGAAGCAGAAACCACACGGGGAGGAGCGGGTCAGGACATTGGAATGTCAAGAGCAGAGTTAACATGAGCCTCAAACAGAACAGAGGGGTGAGGAGACTGGACTTTGTCTTCCATGCTGACAGGAGCCATGGAGGGATCTTAAACAGAGGAACAAAGGTGGTCAGAGGTATGTTCCAGAAAGATTTCCCCCTTTGTGTGTGCAGTGGCTCTGAGCTGGCCTGGTGTGGAAGGGGCCGGGAGCCTGGGTTGGCAATCAGGAAGAGGAAGTCAGGGGGAGGCCCAGCAGGGTGGACATTGCTTATGGCGTTTGAGGTCCTGCAAACCTTCTCCTGCCACTCCCAGCACTCATGGTCTATTTGTCACACACCCTGCTCTCCACTCCCTGGCTGGAATCTGACAGTCATCCCCACTTCTAGAGCTGAGGACAGGTCATCATGTGGCCAGAATCAGAGACTGGCCAGCCGCCAACTCCCGGGTCCTGATCCTACCAGCTACCCCTGAGGCCACCTTGGTAGTGTGATTCTTGGAAGCCAAGATGTGCCTCGCTGAAGCTTTCACCCACTGGTCTAAAGTCTACCCTCAAGGGCCCAGTGGAAAATGTCAGCCATAAGGAAAAGCTTATAGATGAGCCCCAGTGCAGTAGTGTGCATGTCAGGAAGATGCACACCGTCAGACTCTGCATTTATCCAAATGCTTTCCAGTTCTCCTCCAGAAAGCCTTCTTTCACACCCCTCCTCCACTTCAGAAACACCAGTTAGAGCCAGTCTTCTGACTCTGAAGACTTTGCCTGCAACTCTTCTTGGATTTTTTTACTTTCTCCCTCATGGCATGTTTCAGAGTGTTTGTCCTGTCCTGAAATCTTCCCATTCTGCTGCAAGCCAGAGCCTGAGCTTGTCTTTCCCCTACTTTGCACGGCTGAGCTGAGACAGGCAAGATACCAGCACTCAGGGAATCAATGACCAGGCGCATATAAGAAAGAATGGACCACCTTTGAGGGTTGTGCAGGCACTGAGGTTTGCAGGGTTGAGAGAACATTGGCAATGTGCACCCACCATACCGCCCTGTGCATACCCACCCACAACTCCATAAACCTTCAGAGGATGGTCCATGTCAGGGTCATCTCTGCCACCCCAGCACCCAGCACTCAGTAGGAACTTCATAAATATTTGTTCGGTGAATGGATGTTGAAGAGATTGGCTATTATATTGGGGGTTGTGGGGAGGAGAAGGTGAGGAAAGGTTGACTGGCTAATGCAAAATATACTGGAAACGCCAAACTATTGTCCTTCTGGACAGCACATTTGGCACCTCTTGTGGCTGGGTCCCAGCAGCCGCTGCCTGATGAGGAGCCCAAAGCTCACCATCCTCCTCAACCTGACACCCACCTCTATTTCCCAGGGATGTCAGGCACACTGAGGGAGTGCTGAGTGTGACTTCCTGATAGGGGAAAGGAGGGCCCAGATTATATCCAGGAGGAGAAGTGCTGTGTCTAAAACAGTCTAGATCTTGGCTGCACGTGGGATCTCCTGGGCAGCTTTAGAAATGTCTGATGCCCTCAATGCCTCCCTGTCCTCTGGGCTTGTCCACTCCAGTGTCTCCTGCTCACATGACCTTCTTCATGGGATGGGGGGCATCTGGAGAGCAGGCAATGCTCTGTGCACATGGTAAACTTGGTGCACAGGTGAGGGATCAGTGCCCAAAATGGGTGAGGGGAGGCGGGGGAGATGGCTTCCCCCGACCCCCGCATGTGGAACTTCCCGATCTTTGTGGTCTGCCCAGCTCCTTCCACCTAGGCTGTACTAGCCCATGAGCAATCCCAACCCGCTTTGGCTGAGTATCTTGCTCCTGAAAGTGTGAGATACAGGAGAGGGAGGGGTGGAGGGGGTAGGTGGGGAGGGCAGGAGGGCAGTGAGGAATGTGAAGTGACTGGGCTGGGCAGGAGTTGGTCATTCTGCAGGCTCTGTGCTGAGTGGAGGCTCTGGAGACGGTAGGGGCCTCCTTCCAAGGTGCTCTGATCCACCCAAGGATGGCTTTGCCACGAGGACAGCTAACTAAGGATGCAGCATGATGGGGAAGGGCATGTCTCAGAATCCCTGCTCTTCCAAGGGCACCACCTGGAATAGTGGGATCCTTCAGGTTCCAGGAAAAACTGTGAGCCATGTGTCACTCTGAAGAAAATGAGTAAGAGATGTGTCCCTGGGAAGGACACTACAATCTTGGCAAACGGGAGGAGAAAGGGAGGTGAGGGAAGAGAACAGGCAAAACCCAGCAGACCTGAGTTACAGGAAGGGAAGGAAGGCCTGTCAGTGCTGTGCAGGTCAACACCAAAGAAGAGGACTGCCCCCATCTGCATGCAAGAGGAGGAGCCAGGAGTGGTGCCACTTGTCTCCTGTCAGTCACCAAACGGACTCATTCGTGCATCAACACATGTGTACTGAGCACCTACCACAGGCCAGAAAGTCTGTTGGGACTGAAATAAAATGATAAGACAGACAAGGAGCTCACATTCTAACATGGTTCTGCCAAAAGAAAGACTTCTCCCTGTGTTGCCAGGAGCCTGAGTCCAGAACTCAGGCATTCCCCTGCCCGCCAGGTGACCCTGCGCCTGGGAAGATTAGTTGCATATAAGCCCTGTCAAATGAAGACCATTGGGTGGGAGCCAGGAAATGCAGGTTCTGGTTTCAAGTCTGTCTCTGGCTCACTGGGTGACCTCAGATGACACCCTCTGCTCTCAGTGCCTCAGCTGCCCCATGTCAGTGAATCAGATGGCATCTAGGGGTTCACAGAGCTGTGCTGAGGATCCTGAGATCATGGCAGTGCTCTGTGCTCTCCTGTGTGCAAACTGTGCACGGCTGCTCTGGCAGCTTTTATGCCCCGTCTCACATCCTCTCTGCCCACCTTTTTGCTCTGACCATTTCTGCAGTAGCCAGTTGCACCCACTTGTAGCCTGTTGGCACCTCACCTCACTTCACACCTCTTGTGCTCTGC